>NW_027114607.1:165602-191611 GCF_000696795.3 Halyomorpha halys
TATGATTTACTTTAAAGGTTCTATCAGTGAGGTAGGAGCGGATTATAAGGAAATATATTGGGGGTAGGAATTGACGAAGATTATAGAGCAGACCTGGATGCATCCAGGTCTGCTCTATAAACTCCAGACTCGATCAAAAGCTTGTTCAACATCGAGGAAGACTCCCGTGCAGTACATATCGCGCTCCAATGTGGAAAATATGACATCAACCACTCATTGACTCTGTTGTATGGTAGAATGAGATGTTCTAAATACAAACTGGTGGTCAGGCAAACATGATATAAGTCAAGGGTTGGATAGACGCGTTTTAATAAGAGTTTATCTAGGATTTTGCCCATAATGGGCAGGAGCGAAATAGGACGGTAGGAAGATGGATATTCAAGTGGTTTGTAGGGTTTGGGTAACATTTTTATTATAGACATTTTCCAAGGGTCAGGGAAATAGGTGGATCGGATAAAGCAATTTAAAAAGAAACATGGGACTGAAAGCTTATCACATTTCTTAAGAATTACCAAAAGCCATTATATCTATTGGCAACGATGTCACATGATCAACAAATGCAAAAGGTTATTAGAAATCTATTTTATTTTTTTAATGATTTGTATGCAAAGAGTTGGAGAAAAAATAACAAACTAGAAAACTGGATAATTTTTCATGATCAATCTAAATAATTATTTTTTATTTAGAAACAAGTTTGAATTATAGATTCTTATATCATTTACATTATTAGTCGCAAATATAAACCAAAAAAATCCTAATAATTTTTTTAAATATTTTTGAACTTTAAAAAAATAAATGAGTGTAATAAATAACTTTTATGTTTAAATAATTTCTTTTCATTATATTTTAAGCCTTAAAATTAAAATCACAATTTTGAATTTTGCACTATAAATTATAAAATATTTAATTATCACATTACGAGTAATGTTATTCACAACTTTTGTGACTCTGTAATTTTTAAGTAATTTGGAATAAAATCACATGAAAAGTATAAAAAACATATCTTATAAATATTCCATTTGAGTAGCTACTTGTGTGAATGGCTTTAAGAGTACATGCACTTGCGTCTGAGGACGCGATAACATCTATATTTTTACATCAACTTTATCGAATTAAAATTATTGAATAAAGAATTCAAAATCAAAAAAATTCATTTTCTGATGCATTCATAAAATATAGCCCATTATCCAAGATAATCAGTATCATATTTGAAAATAAAGTGAAAAATAATTTTACTCTGAGACTAGTTCCTTAAGTATAATTAAAATGAATATTTAATGCCAATTGCCTGGCATAAAGTGGTTCAAGAATTGAATAATAAAACAATAAAAATAATAAATATAGTAATATGTAAAAAAAAAAAAAACAACTAAAATACTGGTGTTTTAAGCATCATACTTATAAATACTCATAACTTAAAGTGACAATAAAATAGTTGACAATTTTATGATCCATTTCAATGATGCTCGATGTTTTTTTTTTCTAAACTTAAGTCTCCTCTTCGCGTTTCAAATATATGTTTTCAAGGTGAAATTAAGTCCTCACTGATTCCCATGTCATATAAGGGCACTTTAAATATGTATGTATATATGTGCACTTTCCTCTATATATATTGTATTAGCATAATAAATTAAATTAAGAGGTAAGAGTTAGGAAAAAAGCACATCTACTACATTGACCAATATACCGATTTGGTAACGGTCTTACCACACCTTTGAAACATAAATTTAAAATGGGAAGTCTCCTCTTCCCAATAAATTAAAAACAAAAAAAAAGATAAATTGAGCATCAGTGAAAAAGTGGATTAACGGCTTGATCTTTTTTTCTACTTATATATTTTATCTATTTTTTTTTCAATATTAACTATTAACAGCTAACTAATATATATGAGGAGGAAGAGAAATAATTGGATAAATAAGTTGGGAATTCCACAACAAGGTACCACGAGATATAAAGGATTTTTTGAAGGAAACCATTCTATGAGAAGGAATATATACGTTTCTTATATAATAAGTTATACTTATATAAATAAAACTTAAGCTTATTAAGTTATACTTATATAACTTATATAATAAGTTATAATTTGACGGTCCATTCTCAAGTTTTATTTAATGCATTGGTATTCCATGAATGATTATATATCGAATATAACAAACACACAAGTGCCGAACTCACTCTTAAAAATCGTGTACTTAATGTAGGTACATTATTATTTGAAATAATTGTGTTATTTAACATTTAAGATGACTTATGCAATTGTCTTTTCAAAAAATATGGCAATCAATCAAAATCATGAGAGCATCTAGAATCAGAAAGGTTACTTATCTTCAAGTTGGTGCAATATCAGCCAGTACACTTTCAAATTTCCGTGAATTTCTGTTTTATCTGAGCATAATCCTCTGACAAAGACGAAATAATAGTATCCACACTTTTTGTTTTTATTATAAATATTACATTATTTATATAATTTAACAAAGATAATCGAGAAGGTTGATGATTCTTTATATGTGTAGCGACCATATACTGTATATTGGTCATCGTAGCCACTAGAACCGTTACAGACCTACCTGCCTAGACGTGAACCACTACAGCCGTCGAATCATAACTCATGTATTAATTTGTGTAAATATTTGAACTTAACTTGTTTATAACCATTTATTATATTGTTATATTTCTACATGTATCATTTGAATTAATAAAGATCACAATAGAATCTTCTGATCCACTGAAAGCTTGCCTCTTCAGTATATTCTACTGCTCTTATCTTCTTCTTTTTTAGATCAGTCGAATTATATTTATTTTTTTCATGATTTGATGTATGCATCAATTTCTAATATGAATGATCTCACAAATGTTTTGATAAAGTGGAAGAGCTAATTTTATAACGTTTCAAAAAACGTTTACCAACGTTACGTCAATAAACCTTTCTCACAATTTTAATACATTTTTTTTTCAAAGCCTCATATTTTATTTCCTGAAAATTAAATTAATTGAAAATTATAATTTTTTTTTGCAGATTTCCATTATATAATTACGTATATTTTAAGGTCAATTGTAGTTAATAATCTATAATCCAGTTATATAGTAAAAAAAAAATTAGTCAGTCACCATCCGTGGCTTTTCACTGAAACTAAGAAGACTTTATTCAAATTTGACTTCTTTATAATAGGTCACCTCAGGATGATCTTCAGAGCCCACCATTGTCATTCCCATTATAGCTTGTTATTTATTAATAAAATACATTTTAAATTTAAACAATAAATCATTCCTTAATAATTTTTAGTGTTTTATATCTTAAGAACACATAATGAGATGTAGCATTCCAGGAACAATTAAAAATGAGTGAAAATGAACGATGGATGTTAGAATCCAGTAGGCTATATTTGAGTGCTATTAATTAATTTCAGACCTCATTGATGATTTTCTATATAAATTTATGAAAACTTGATTTAGCTGTAAATAATAGCATTAATAAATTATACGACTTTATTTAATTTAGGAATAGCTATAGAAATTTTGGGACGCAGAACTGCCATTGGAAGGAGCTGCTGATGCAACCGGACCGTATTGTCATAGATATAGCGGTCCACTGGGTGTCCAGTTATTACTTCCTACAATCCTCGGCGAATTAGAATTCCGTGATTAATAGATAATTCGTTCTGTCATTGGCGAAGGCGATCATTTGTCATCTCGAGCTGTTTTAATCGCCGCTATTCTGAAAATTTAATCATGCATTCTCTTATGCACCAATGCATAGTCTAGCAGCACAGTCATTTAAATAAAATGTGATCTGTCTGGTTTCCGCGTTGGTTAACCACTATTCGGCTGCATTAGGAATCTAGTACCTGCTGGAGGAGTTTGAACATCGATTCACATTAATAAACGGCTCTGAATTTATTTAATCTTGATTTTTTTTTTCTCTTGAACACATAAAACTCTAGAGTAGAAATTAATTAAGTTTGTTTTTTCATAGTAAATAGTTTTTCACTAATATTTCGACCACGCACTACGCATTTCTTTAGAGACTAATATTCTATAGAAAAGTTATTTCCTTCTGTTCCTAATAGCGGCTCTGTTTCTCATCTGACTTCAGAGATAATTGTCACATTTTTTTCTTACTTTTATTTATTAAGAAGAAATGACTAATTAACCAGCTATTAATTTTAGTGAATATCGAGTTGGTTTTTTTTACTGGGATTTTGATTCCTTGCTCCATGATCTCAAAAAAATCTTATTATCCCTAGGTCCGTATTCGTTAATGAGGCAGATGCTCGATCATATAGGTCAGTATTTTCTCGCTTTCTGGGCAAACATAATCTCATCAATATGAGTTGAGTTTTTGAAAAATATAGGATTGTTTCGCCTACTTTGAATTAGACTCCGCCAATTGTTTCCCAATTTCAACTAGAAATTCTTTCCCACGATTGAAATTCTTCCACTGAGCTTGAATTTTAATACATAAAATAAAAAGGATTTACACCAGCTATATCCAACAAATTTATAGAAAACACCACAGGATAACCAGGGATGGCCGTTTACAGGTTAATTATCACACCATTTTGTGAACCATGCTTCTGTCTGATATGTTAAAATGCCAATAAACTTCTAGCTCCTTATTTTTCAGTTTCAAGTATCGCATTTGTATAATAAACGGAAGATAAAACAATGACACAGTAGTATTATATTTTTCGTCTGGTATGTTTTCAGGATTGATTTCGCATATGCAAAGCCAGTAAGTTCTACAAGCCGACGGGTTGTATACTATTATCTGCCCAGTCTGTTAGCCCATACCGTTCTCTACTTTTCACTCCTGTAATTCGCAATACTGAAAGAGAGGACTGGAGGTCAACTATAGACTAAAGGTGATGTCATTTATATCATCTAAGATATAAAAGCTGTAAAAAAATCACAGTTTCAAGATAATGCAGCTAATTGTGGAGCAAAGGAGAGGTCTTGAGGTGTGAAATTAAGTGATAGGAATATTATATGAGGTTGCATATTTTTTAATGTACTGACCCCTGAGGGCTCAGCACCTTGTAAGAAAGTACTGTTACTAGACCAACAATTGTGCAAGGAGGTGATTTGGTCAGAATCACGCTCGACCGCCAGATGTTTACCCAATTAAGGGTACCCAATTTATGAGGCTGTGTGGACCCCAGAAGGGTTCCAGATCCCACAGGAGTTGACACACGACTACAGTGTAACAAAAACAATTTTCTGCCCAGCCGGATTCGAACTTGGGTCCTTGGAGTTAGTAGCAACGTGGCCTACCCAGAAGCTACTGCTCTCTCGTTGTATATTTGTGTAAGTCCACAAACACCAATTTCTTTTTAGCACCTTTACCTACGCTCACACTTTTTTACTTAAAGTTAGTTTTTAAAACAGATTTAACCCAGGAGTGGTTTGGCCATGCCTCTTTTGCTCATATTGGGAAATAAACGTCTATATTTTCCGACTATTTCGTTTGCATTGTTTATACTTTCGTCTATCTCCCGTTAACCGTTAACGTTGTTATTGCCACTTGTTTATGTTATTCTCTGGTTTACTTTCCTAGCTATAATTATTCAGTTTAGCTAAGGTCTCTTCGCAACGGTAAAACTGAGCATTTCTCTCATCATTACACTCCTGCGTGACATATTTTTTCTTTTTCCAATTTGAGCATTTTGCTCACCTGTACCCCTCCTGATTTTCTTACTCTAAATCATTAGCCGAAGTGAGAAGATCTTTTATGAAATTTGGACTATTCAGCCCTGATAGATGAGCTACAATTTCAAATTTCATTTAAAGTAATCGTAAATCTTTTTGCACCACATCCAAGTATATAACAAAAATAGTACAAATCGTCTACCATGAGATTATTGCTCACGGGACACCTCTTAGGGGACAAAAAAGTAGGACACTCCTGCCGGATCAATGATGGAATTTGTTTAATATTTTTCCCGGTTTTTGTAAATATATAAAAAAAAGAAAAATATACGATACAGTTCCTTAGCTCATAGTGTTCTAAATAATAAAATTGCGATTTTATTAAGATCAATTAGTATTTCCATGCCAGTCTCCAAAATAACACAATGGAAGGAAATGGAGGTCAGGCTTTAATTCAGTGCACTTTTAAATATATAATTTATATTATTTTTTTATACGAATTAATTTATAATTTATAATACTTTTAAATATATATAATATCATGTTGCAGTTTTTTTATTTGTAGACGAGTGTAATTAATGAATTGACCAAAAAATCAATATGGCTAAAGGTTGACTACCTGAAGTTACTTTTTTTTTAATTTGCACCTGAACTACAGTTGTACAGAATACATATTCCTATTTTTCTAATATTTTACCTTCCAAAACGATGATAAAATGGAACCCTTATTTAGCTGATGAAGTAAGCTGTAAAGTTATGAAAAGGTTCCTGAGAGAGAGAATGGATTTGCCCATCAGCTGAGCGAGCAGAAAATGATTAATATCTCTCATTGGAGACGGACCGTAATTGAAATGTATTTATATGGCCCATCTCTTGTTTTCTTTCCATTACTGCTCTCTATTGCCTTTCCTCCCCGACCCCATCTTGAATATTCATGTCCTCCTGACTTCTTTAGTCCCGGGCTATTTATGTTAGCTGTTTTTGTTCACTTAGTTATTGGATGCGCTTTGGTTATTAGGATTGCTTAATTAATTGAGCCGTCTTATAATGGGGGGGGGAATCCCTATTAACAATTTTAAACCATTTTTATCAACTGATACAGAGCTAAATCTATAAAAAAAAAATGTGAACTTATATAATATATGGTTCTAATCATTTGTACTATTTGTAAAAATAGATTTTGTGAATTATTTATTTTATTCACATGCGGAGTGAGTTGTTATAAAAATTAAATGCGATATTAAAATAATCAAGTTTATTATATTTTATCAAATTTTAATTACATTTATAGACTACTTATAAAATAACAATCATACACTTAAAAAAATCGTCATGCTTTCTTATTTTCTGTTATTATTTTATTATCAATTGCTGCATGCCATGGTTTTACCTGGCTTAAATTTGGATTATATCCGTCTGTTACATGATAGTATGTCTAATTCTATATAGTTAACTAAATAAAATTTATGTGAAAAAAGGACCAGAGAGAAACTTATTATTATTTTTTAAGAACCTGTGCTTCCCAAATGTATTGAGTTCCTATTGTACATATAGTACTAATTTATTTTCTCTAAGACATAAAAAAAAACATTATGTCTTATTTTTTTTTTCATTTTAATAATTCATGTTTTACATTTTTAATTTGTTTCCCATTTACAATATTCTTAAAATTGAACGTATAATATATTTATATAAATAAAGTATATACTATATGTTTTTCACACATATTAGTTTACAATTTCACTTTATTTTTTTAAATATTCCCAAATAGTTCACCCCTGTGAGAACTCTCGCATTAGATATTGTCTTATTCACGTATTCCCCAGGGTTAAACTGTTGGCGGACATTGCCTGAATTAATTATGATTTGCTGATAAGCTAGTATGAATGGAATGGACTGTATTTATAATGGGTAAATTGATCATGATGAAAAGTGAAAATAAATCTCTATTCTCGAGTGATGTATAAAACAATTGATTATATGAGGTTTAGCCAAAAGGATTTACAATATGGGTTAGTTGGTAGTATTTAAATTAATGTTGACTATTAATTGAAATGGGGTTACATGGACTAATGAATGGTATAGTAGGTTACTTGGTGGTTGATTGTTGTGACGTACTATTGATGTTTCGATGAAACCTGAACACTGGTTTCTCTCTTTTCTCATTCTGCTTCTGTCCCTCTTAGCTGGGATGGTGGAGAACTACTCACTCATAGTAAATTGTTGAACAGTAGCGAAAATGATATTGCTCTAAAGAGACTGCTCACTCTTCAACCTGTACAGGCCAATATAGATACAGAAACTCTTCTCCTTTATATGTTTGAAGTTCCATTTAAAATACTTCAGGGGACTTCTTTAAACAGATATATTTTCTTCTTCTCTTTAATTCATATGAAATATAAGTGAATACAATTTTCGTATCAACAATATAATATTAACAAAATAGTCTATTCAAGACAAAATTGGTTAAGATGCACTTATTTTATTATAACTATCTTCAAGTAACAGTTTGCATTATACGAAATTACCTTGTCCTACTGGAAAATATTAATTCAGTTTTACAGTTAAGATTTAACTATTTGTAAACGTATATTAACTTTGAATTGTACAACCTCAGACCTCATAAATTGGCCTAGCGTGAACGGATGATATAGTTGGACTACGAATATTTGGTGGAACCCCCACGGGTCTAAATAATTTGAGACGGTTGAGCCGTTCGCTCAAAAAAAATCGTTAGTTATTCAAAAACGGACTGAATAAATATTTTTGGTGCAGTATTGTTTTAATATTTGAGCTCAAATTATTCTAAACATTCTTGAAATATCAGAGTGTAACTTGAACAATAAAAACTATGAATCGGTTAAGTCTTTAGCTCAAAATATTGTTATATACAATATATATGTAGCACGAATTAAACCCAATAATTTTACGAATCTTGAGCTTGACTTGATTCAAAACATTCACGATATCTAGGTGAATAATTTGAGCTATCAAAAATAAAAATCAATGTTTGCACAATCGTCGGTCATATTTACCCCACGTGTGCAGAGTCGGGTGAAATTATCAATGAAAACTATAAACATTAATTTTCACAATATTTATTGATGATACCTTAGTGTTATTTAATGAAGTTAACAATGTTCCATTCAATAAGTAATGATCAAGCTCCAACTAAATGGACCCATAAGAATGGAAAAGAATAAAACATGAGGAAAGTATCCTGTGGCGAACATGGCGCTACAGAAGTTAACATCAGACCCGTTTCTAATTCGTGGGTTATCTCAAAAACAGATTATTCTTGGGTTTTAAAACGAAGAATCTGTGCCGTTGGAAAGTAATTGAGTATTGATGTTCGCGTCAAAATCTTTTAAATACCATCACCGTTTCCCCCGACCACAACAGTGACTGACATATAATTTTCTATAGAGCGCGATAAGAGTCATAAGGAATACCTACCACGTTTATGTTTTAAAATATTATCAATTTTAGTTACTAATAAAAGTTCAATCGAGTAATATCACGATTTAATAACTATATTAATTGACAAACGAGAACACAAAGCATTTATATCTAATTGCTGAAATCAATAGACTGTTACCAGGCCCGACGGGAGAGAGGGCTACAGCCTTGAGGCCATGAGGCAGACTCCAAATGGACCCCCATGTTATTTTTATAATAATAAAAAATATTTTATATCACATGATATATTTAATTATGTAACAAACCTACATTATATTGTTTTTGCATGAATAATAAAGGTCGAAATTAGGTTTTAGCTGTTAATTTCATATCCGAAGGCGGCGCGGAAAAATGTGCCTTAGGGACCCTTGGTTTCTCTTCGCGCCCCAGATCAAATGGTACAGCTACTCAGATGGACCGTGTACTTATATCCAATCACCTCGTTTCTGTTATAACCAGCGTATGATCAGGTCACCACCTTGACAAAAAGGAATTTTAATAAAAAAAAAAAGGGGGCATGGAGAAATCCAAACATTCAGAGAATCTGCAGTTCTTTAAGCATATGAGCTTCGATTTTTTTTTATTTTTAAAATAATTTATTTATTGTTATTTACAACTGAATACACAAATATACAACAAGCAAATTTGCTGTAGGTGACATAGTGACATGATACAAACATGTGGAGAATCTATCCACTAATAGAACTCCAATAACATTTCTAGAGGAAAATATCTCAAGGCCATCTTATTTTCAGACGCCTAGGAGGATTATTAGGTAATGAAGGAGAAGCCAGGTTAGAAACAAGTGGATTTGGGTGGTTGAGAAGTTTATCATGGTATCTGGAATGGTATCTGGTTCTGAGGAATTTGATGGTTTATTGGAGCCCCAGAGCTCAACTCCGTATGTCCAGATTGGCCTTATAATGGTCATGTAGCTCTTTCTTTTGTAATGGATTGGCAATTCAGACCGTTTGTCTAGTAAATGTTGTAATAGTTGGAATCGATGAGCAGTTTCTTGTCTTTTAGTCTTGTATGAGGATTCCATGTCAGTCGTTTGTCGAGATGTAGTCCTAAGTAACGGATCTGTTCGACAGGAATAAGTGGGGTATTATTAAAGGATACTGTAGGGCAAGAGGTCATGGGTTAACGACGAAGGGTAAATGTGATTTGGTGGGAGTTGTTGGAATTAATTTTAATCCTCCAGTTTTGGCACCATTGTTTAAGGGTGGTGATGTGGGATTGGAGGGTTTGGTATACAATGTAAGGATCATTGTTCACTGACAATAGACATATGTCATCGACATACGTGGTGAGGATAGTGTTAGGATGGGTTGGGATGTCAGCTGTGAAAACTGTATAAAGGATAGGATCAAGGATACTACCCTGAGGTACACCAGCTTCGAAAAATTTAAAAAAAATACAATTAACAAGATAGGACTGCGGGGAAGAACAAAGATTTTTTACTACAACCATCTCATGGTTAGAATCTGTTGATCAGTATATAGGTTTGGCCAATAGGCATTACCTATTTGTAGTTGAATATACTGTTTGCAGATTTATAGTTCAGAATACCTTAACCATTCTGTTCTTTGTTAATTTTTCTTAACCATTAAAAAAAATAAATAAAAAAGAAGCCCTATGTAATTTATTCTGTTTTAAATTATGTTCAGCCTTAAGTTCGTTTAATTTTTACATATTTATCTTTTTTTTTCCTATGTGATTCTTTCATTTAAAATTTGTATTATTCCTTTATTTATTAAATTTTAATTTACATTTTCATTCCATTTATTTTCTAGATATATTTTTTTCTTAAACAATTTAATTTAATTTAAACAGAGGAATGTGATCTGAGATTTATAATACCTATCGCCCCAATAATTAATAAACAATAGAGATGTTTATGAAAAGTAAACTACCTATTATCAGCTTTTGTTTATTACTTTTTTTTTTAGTACTCTGTTAAAGTAAAAACAAATCTTTATTAGGCTATACGAATGCTGATTTTCTAATCAGTTCAAATCATATTACAACATAATGAAGGATTTACAAAATAATTGAAAAACAACATAGTTAAAAAAGTATAATAAAATCAATTCAATAATGGATATATTTTAAGGCTATATATATGGATACATATGTGTCTTTATAGCTATGTATTGAAAATGGGTAAATCAAAACTGTAATATTACAAAAAAAAGTCCAATTACTGTTCTCCTATGTGCTAACTGTTCTCTGACAGGGAATAGGCGGGACTTCGCTGGATGTGCAATTTGCAGTGCCGGTCCCTCGGCCATGTCCAACCTACCCTGGCATTTTTATAACTTGATTAGTTTTTCTCTTTTTTTTTTTTGTTTTAATTTACACCATGCCACATACCTCGTGTCGTTATTCGGTTTAATTAAAGTTTGGAAAAGTTAGATGGGCCAGAGCTTTCTCTGCAAAATCAGGTGTGTACCTGGGATTGGCAATTTATTACCCAGTAAAAAAAAAAAGAAAGAATATAGTTATCATTCCTAAATGTTTACAATTCTAACTATTTTAAAATATGAGTAACTTTCAGTTATTCAAATTCTTAATGGAAATACTCCATTTTCTATTTTACCAATCCCTGATATTTTTCATTTGGTGAAAAACTAATCCAATTTATGCTTTAGGTTAATTATATAAATTAAAATATTTCGGACAAAGTTTCTGTCATTTACAAGTCTGTATGTATTGATGTACGATTATTAGCCTAGCTGTGATGTTCAGCTAATAAAACAGGGGTATCTTTATAACATGCCAGTAATTTGTTTATTAATCATTTTTTATTGGAACAAAAAAAAAAACACACACTCAAACTTAAATATAAATAATACCCTTCTACTTTGTATGTACTGTTGGATATGTTCCTTAGATTTTTCAATATATACCAGACCCAAAAAATATATATATACAATAGTCAAGAAATAAGTTATCAATATATGTTATATTGATACTGGTATTGGTAATGGTGGGGGGAACAAGTCCGGCAAGTGGGGCTATGGTCCTTTATGCCATCCCCAAGACAACCCAATGGAATGGCTCTTTTATGTATCTTATTCCTGTATGTCGAATCTCTTTGACTTTCTAATGAAATTTAAAAGGGACGCCCAATCTATAAAGGAAGCTTCATTTCCTGTGATTCTATCAGAGCCTAGAAGCCTGTATCTTAATGATGCATACCAACTATGTAATATAAGACAGTCTCTGGGGCCTGTCCGCATAAGCAGCAGGTTTCATCATGAACTACTCCACATATCTTAAGATATCTTTTAAGTCTGCAGTGAACTGTAAGAACTCCTATTAATAATCGGAGTTCGTTTCTGTTTAGGCCTAGCAGCCACTTCGTTTTAGAAGTAGAGGATTTAGTTATTAAAATTTTGGCGTGTTTCAGCCCTATACAGTCCCTCCACTCAGTTATATTAATGTCTATACAATTAGTTATATTGATAAATAATTATTAAAAAACATCATGTACATAGCATAATTTAAGATTAATAACTATTACAATTAAAACATTACTCACAATTGTCTATTACAGTTTGTTGTACATTGTTGTGATACAACTAGGTAGGTTTGTGCTCTAGTATTGAGTTCTAACTCAACAGGGTTGAAAGGAAAGTAGGGTGTGTGTTTTGGTTTTTCAAACACTTAAACATTCTTTCTAGCAAGTATTCCGTCTGTTATCTCTGTTTTTTCTATTTATATTTTAAGTTGTTAATTATATCTTATGTATTTATTAGGTTAGAGTAACATCAATTTAAATTGTGTACATTAACACAGTCCTAACGACATACGTTGATGCCACTTGTGTACTGTCTGTTAGCAACGACCCTACTATTGCATCATAAACTCTACAGACAAGCATAACATCCATTGAAGAATGGTGACAAAACTGAAGAATCGAAATAAATCCTAGTAAATCCCACCAGATCACCGTTACTCTCCGTCGTAAACCTCTACCCTTCTGTCCTACAGTATTCTTTTTTAAATATTCCAATAACGTCTGTTGAACAGAATTGCTACTTAGGACTCCATCCGAACAAGAGACTTACTTAGAATCCCCATACAAGACTGAAGCGACAAGTGCTCGTCGATTTCGATTAATACACCTACTTGATAACCGCTCTAAACTTCCCATTCACTACAAAAAATTATTATATACTATGATAGACCAATTTGGACATACGGAATCCTTACAATCCAAAATCCTCCGTAAAATCCTTAATACTCCTTGATACGTCACAAATAAACTCATCTACAAAGACCTTAACATCCCTTTTGTTGCAGATTTGGCCCGAAACATATACACGTCTTTTCATTCCAAACTCCTTATCCATCCTAGCCCATTAGTTATTAATCTCTCATCCTTAACAATCCCCGATAATCCTCTGAGGCGTCTGAAAAGAAGGTGGCCACGGACCATCTAATTTAAATTAATGTTTGAAGTACCAGCATTGGGTGGTTCCTTTCCAAGATTATGAAGTGTTTGAAACATTTCTCATATTTACTTGTATTTTTTTGTACAGTTGTAAATTACAATAAATAAAATTTTTTACATCCGTTTTTTTTGTTAGTAGCTCTAATCTTATATTTTTCTATAGTAATTATTTCTTTTCAATTTCATCAAAAACCATAAATTGGTAAAAAACATAAGTAGAATTTAATTTATATTCAAGTTTGGACCAGAACAACTCTATACGTCCTAATCCAATATGATAGCAAAATTATAAAATGTCTACAAAATATATTCTACAATAGACATAAAATGGAATTTTATGTAATTAAAAGTTGAGCTGTGGGTTTTATTAAAATTTGACTTATAAGCCTACTAAAAAAAACATTATTGATTTAGTTGTCCAATAAAAGCATATATAAGAAAGATAAACAAACACCTTAGCAGGATTGCAAGTCTGACCTGGAATGGAAGTCCAGCGGAACCCAATATCCTATAGGGAATTTAATTGCTATCTAGAGGAGGGCAGTCCTTTGGAATCCTGGAGTTCTCCAGGCAAACCAATCCTGGAAAGCTCTTCAACTCGAGGTAGAGAGGTTTATTGGAGCCGGGACCCACATTCAGTATTAATGAGAGAGCTCTTGGTTCGGTCAGTGCATGACTGCCGGCTGGCTGATGAGATTGGTCCGCTAAGTATATATTTATACGGTACTGGACATAGTTTGCTCACGTCTATGAGCTATATTGAGCTGTCCTGTCCCAATATTTGTCGTCCAAAACTCAAAAGGGGGCGAAGACGAGGCAATTATCTACGAATAGAGATAAAATAAGGTATTTTAAATATTTAACATAGGAATGTACTTGACTGTAGAACTTTAGTGAGCGTAGGGATGTTTTTGACATTAACTTGAAAATAATTATTTCAATGTTGTGCAAGGAGAGTAAATTGTTTACTTGTGCTTGCTGTACAGGACAAAACATATGTTTGTAAGAACACTGAATAGAAATTAATTATTAGCGCAATGAAAATTATCTTTAAAAATAAATCTAGAAATGATAGACATTCTCCTAAAATTTTAATTGGGAATATTTTATTTCTGTTTCAAAGCAGGCCATACCTCACGTTCTGGGTAAACATCCCCTTATATATTATACAGGCCGTTTTCGGGCCCTTCCCAATAAATAAAGTTCATGCAATTAGTGATTTTACTGAAATAATGGTAATTGAAATATATTTTATTACATAATTATAATACAATCTATTGGTTTATTGAAATTATAAATATAATACCTATATGTCACCTATTTGGAGAAAAACATTTATATTAAATAACCTATTTGTGTACTTAAATGTTAAAGTTGTCACAGTGAATTTACTGGTTGTCTGTATTTTCGATGTGTATATTGAAATAAAGCTTTTAAATAAGAAAGTTGTTCATATGTAAATAATATTTATTCAATATATAGTATTATTTATTTATAATCTTAATATTTTCTTGAGACTGGTAATTTTTTAAATAGATAATTCAAATTTTATCCATAATCCGGCCATCTTCAGGGACAATCTACTTAATACTACTTTGGAACTATATAATTTAAACAACTCTAACTTCATGCAGGCTATTCTGCCCAGGTCAAAAACATCAATTTCTAACTCATAAATTCAGTGATAAAAGATTAAGGAATAGTGTCTGCTGATAAATGATTTTGACTTTGTTTTAAGTGATATTTGACTAATTAGAAATTGATGTTTTTGACCTGGGCAGAATAGCCTGCATGAAGTTAGAGTTGTTTAAATTATATAGTTTCAAAGTTTTATTAAGTAGATTGTCCCTGAAGATGGGCGGATCTATCATATTTACATCATATTTCAACAACGGACATGGCTAGAAAGGTGTAGTAAGTAGCACTAGAATTATATTTTTAGTTGCTAGAACTATTGACATTTACACCCTATATAATTTATTTATATAAGACTGTAACCTAGGCTTCACGATAAGGGAAAAGTAACATTTTAAAACGATTGTTTTAAAATAAAATAAGAACTCCAGACCAGTAAATCCCAAAAATATGGTACAGTTACTAGCGGAGATAACTTCTCGTTTATCTATCTTTATAATATGGCTCCTATTTTCACTTAAGGTCGTGCGTAAATTTGAAACCTTATATGAAATATAAATTATAAGAATATTATAATTTATGAAACAGAATATTTTTTCATATTACAACATCAAACATATTGCTGCTTTGAATAGTCGCACATCTAACAAAAAAGAATACTGAATTATTTTCAGTGGACCTATTCTACTCAAAATATATCATTTAATAATTAATAGGCACTTTTTAACTCTCGCTTGCTTCAGTGGATTTTAAACTCCTAATAGCTTAGATAATAGATACTTTTATCAAGAAATAATTACAGGAGAAATGAAACTTCGTATTAGAGTACATTTCCGGAAAAATCCACCGGAAATTGAAGTTCATAATTAGTTTTTTTTTAATCTTCTGTTTTGTGCATCATATAAAAAGAAAAAGTAGGATTACTTAAACATATCCTTTGCAGCTCACAAAAAAAAAAATTTGCAGACCAACGCTATTTATTAAAATATCTTAAATATGAATTGTTCCATTAAGGAGAAAGTTCATACCATTTAGGATATCTAATATAACTCCCTGAATATGATGAGTGATCTCTGACTCTTGAATAAATTCTAATTTCCCTATCAGACAAAATTAATGAAATATGTCGGAATGTTGGCGAATCAAAAAACGACCTCTTCTTGATTAAACGATATTGGAGGGGGAGAATTGGAAACGAAACTGGGAAGGTCGAAGTAAAATTTAATTTGAGATGAGGCCCGCTGGAGAGTGGGCGGGGGTAAAAAGTTCTAAAGGGGTCGCTGAATTTTTGAGCGAGTATGCTAACTGACTTGATAGAGGCTGCTCCTATCTCCTCGTTCTAGTTTTTCTTACAGCTTCCTCCAACTCAGATTTTTTAAAAATAGTATTTATCTCTCAAAACCTGCTACCTCACGTTTCTTTTAAATATGTGTATACCTTAAAATCAAATCAATTTATTTTTATTTTAATTATACTATATATAGGTTGACAAAGAGATGGTCAAGGCAGCAGTCAAGAAGAACAAATAGTTTTCGATTATATATCGATTGCATACGTTTCAACCAAAAGCCTTCATCAGTGCTAATATGAAGAGATGCAAAGTGAGGAGAATAAAAGTGACATGTAAATAAAACAGATTTAAAGGTTGGGGTATAAAAAGCCTTCCATATAAGCAAACTATCATAAAATCTAAAATAAATATTTAAAAAATAGTGAGGAAGTTAAACAATGTTTATTATAAAACATATCTTTTAAATCATTGACTATATTAACTATCAATTCTTCGAATCATTTTAAATTTCTCATTTGATTTATACTCAGTGAAAAAAATAAAAAAGCGAATTGGAGAACATTCTTTAAAATACAGGAATAAATTAAACATCCTTAAGGGTAATCGGTTAGTTTCTCATAATTGTCCCCGAATACTAAAAGTCTGTTATTGTACCAACAGATTGAAGTAAATTTCCCCAAGTTATCGAATAAAAAAAAAAAAGAAAGAAAAATCTAAGTTCTGACACTTTAAGAAACGCTTAATCTAAAAATCGATTAAAATAAAATTCTTCATTCCGCTATCCAACATCTACCGATTTTGTTTCTCACAGAATCTCCTTGATGATTACTTTAGAATATGTAGTAGAGGAGAAAAAAAGTGCAAAGTAAATGCTGGAATGCACTGTATCTTTGCTATTTTAATTTTTTTTTTTTTTTTTGTAATATTTTCGCTGGAAATCACTAGATTAGAATCTGCCATTAGTAATAATGCTAGCAGACCCGTTGTTGCTATGCTATTTCTAGATTTGGAGATGTATATTGATTAATTGAACACCATTAAAGTATAATAAGAATACTGAAAAAATAAAATATAAAAAATATTAATAAATAAATATAAATTAAATAATAAAAATAAAAAAAATTAAATGATAACCTGCCTGTATCCTACATTTATAATTTTTTTTAATATGGGTAAACATTTAATAGGTTGTATCTTCGCTAATAATAGTCCAAATTCAATGATTTTTTTTTGTTGGCTTTACAGGGAATTTTACCAACATTTAAATAACATTATTCAATCTCACCTTACTAGCACCTTTGATTTCTATTGAAAAATCAAAAAAATAGAATTAACATCAACTCCACTCAATCAATTTACACAAAACTTGGTACTGGTATTAAAATAAAACATTTTTCATTGTTCGAAACCAATCTTTCTACCTTATAAGGACATCGACTAACAATAATTTAAAAGAGCAGACATACAGCTTTCCAACAGTTGTAATAACATAGGATTTGGATAAAATACAATGGGGTTATGAATTACCGTGACCGTGAACAGTGGACACCGGGAGAAAACAAAAATCCTTAAATACATCAAGTTGAAAAATTTCTAATTTTCTAACTAATGTGATGTAATGCAAGGAATTCTAAGTGAAACTATGCACTAGAGTAGAAAATATAAATGAATCTTTTATGTTAAATGACTACAAAACTTTCATTATTTCTGGTACATTAGGTATGATTAATAGAGAACTATCATGTTACAAAGAAAACTTGCTTACTGCATCATCCTTCATGAGTAGGTAGTTCTTACAATAGATTTTATAATTTAATTTATATTCAACTTCATGCTTCACTTTTAACGTTCCATCTCTCAGCATGGAAGTGTGCATTGCCCGGAAATTATTTTATTTAACTGGTTAAAGGGAATGAAGGAAATAAATTAGTTAAATGCTGCAGTCATGTACTCTGTTCGTATTTTACTACTTTATCAAACACATGAAAATATCTATACAATAAAGATAAAGTATACTGCTCGTCCGGTTGGATGACACGCGTTTCACTCCTTTTTTACAAACAAGGAACCAAACTTAAAAGAGCTAAAGCGCCGATGTGGACATTTAATTGAACTTCTAATCACAACTTGTCATTTATATACAATTTTACAACTTGTAATAGTTCGAGATTATTTTTATTATTTGAATAAAATAAATTATATTCAATTAAGTCTCAACACTCTTTATTTATACTTCGAATGTCCAACGTTTCAACCAGCCTGGCCATCCTCGAGGACAATCTTCAATATAAATTTACAACCTGACATCCAAAAATTAAAAGTTTGCAGGCTATTTTGCCTAACAATGGTATAATTAGTCAAATAAACTTATTTATGTCACTACTTCATTTAAATATAAATACAAAAAAAAAATATTGCTCTATTATTGAAGACAAACTGGGAAACAAAGCACTCGGTCCCTAATTCAAGAGCTCCTTCAGCTGTAAACTAAGGAAACTATCGTAGAAAGAGTCAGCTCTAACAATATAAAATGATAGAACCTAATTGTAATTACTAAGGAATCGCTATCCAGAAATCTACGAATGAATTATACTTTATTTTAAAGAACTTCCCTCTTTCTTCGTTACCACTACCAAATGCTAATGCCAGACAGTCCGTGCATACGGTTAAAAACAGCTGGAGGATTATCACTTTTAAAAACTATATAACTTTATTAATAATTTGAATAGTAGTATGCAAACGTTATCCGTTTTTCATTGCCCTATATATGTAGTCTAAATACTCGGAAAGGGTCATTTACGAAATTCAAGTCGGGTAGTTGTTAAATTAGTTCATGAAGCTTGTCGACAGAATGTGTGTTGTTTAACTTAGAAACGCTGTAAACTCGAGTGTCACTTGAAACTCGGACAGTGGAAATGAGCCCTCGAACTGGTAGAAAGTAATTATTTCGGCTTACAATGGCCTCTGATGGCTAGCACCCCCCCCCCCACCACTACAACTTGAGTTATAGAGGATCTTTCACGCTTATCGAGCTCGGAATTGGAAAAGTGATGAATTGGTTTAGTGCGGAACTTTTAGTATTCAGCCCATGCAGAACTCTTATCCTTTTTCAACTCATGGGATATTAATAGTAGTTACTCGGTTGTATGTAGTTGTATATTTTAATTTTTTGGTGTGAGTAACTAATAACATGAAGGAGCAGCCATTCTTTTCATAGATCATAAATGGAGAACGTGATGACAAAAATATAAACATATATTTGTTTATGTGTTTATAAGTCATGGCTATATCTAATAAGTATAGAATTATCTCAATTTCGGACAAAACATTCGGAAAATTTCTAAAATCAATGAAAACTGGTCAATTGAAAGCTACTACACATACTAACGCAACCTTACATAAACTTTTCTCTTTTAATACAGCACTTGAAGTGGCTATTTGTTCAATTAGAACTAATCTAGGAGGAACCAATTACCACCGGCTGTCTCAACATCTTGCATATTCAGATGATGTGATCATTGCCAATAGATTACAAGGGACATCCCAGACATTCGAAGTAGTAGCAGCTAAATCAGGCGTTCAGGTTAATCAAGGTAAAACTGCTTACATAAAAAGTATAAGGTATCCATAAAAAGTATAAAAGTATTCAAAAAGGATAAAGAAGTAAATAGTAAAGTGACATTCATAGACCACAGTTTCAGCTCTGGAAACCAGTTAAAATACCTGGTAAGCCTGGTTACAGATGACAAAAAAGTAAAGAACGAAATTGAGACCAGGAAGAGCAGTAGAGAATATATGTTATTTTTCAACAAAGTATTCTTCAAAAAGTATTAAGTTTAGAGCTCTCTCTAAACGAATAAATGTGGTCATCTAAAAAATCATCGTAAGACCAACGGTAATCTATGTGCGTGAACACTTGACAAGAAAAGCGGAATGGATACTCAACTCCTGAGAGAGAAAGGTATTAAGAAAGATATTGGGAGGAGTATAAGAGAATGGAATTTGGAGAAGATAGTCTAAGGAGCTGATCGAACTGTTTGGGGAACCTAGCATCGTGGCTTTAGTGAAAAGAGCAAGCATAAGATGGATTGGCAGATAGGGAGAATGCCCTAACAAAGGATACCCAAGAAGCTCCTATATGGGAAACCAGATGGAAAGCGGAAAAGAGGACGTCCTCTAGATGGAGGATCAGATGGCGGGACAACGTAGAGGAAGATCTGAGGCCGTTAAATGTTGAATGATAGAGAGAGCAAGTTTGGTTGGTTGTGGTGGTTCTTGTAAGACCGTACTACCATGGTAATGATACCTTCATCTCAATTGACAGAGTATTTTTTCAACCTGCTGTACACAGTAATATAATACAATTTTTTTCATACTTTGTACATGAGTAATATTTTCAATATCAATTTTAAAAAATTGTTATTATCTTTGACATTTTCGAAATAAACGAATTCCGTTAGGTTTTAGATAACAAACTAATCGAATTATAAGGGTATTTTATAGCTCACATTAAATCTTATTGCTTATTATTTAATTGGATAATTAACATGACTATATTAAAAGTAAATTATTTTTACTTGTTTCAAAATATCACAAACACCATCTTTGGTTATTTTTTAATGTATGATATTCCGACTAATTTTAATTAGGTGCTCAATAAAAAAGGTATGAGAAAAGATTTTTATTTTTCAAAATAAACAAATATTTGATTTATTGATTTCTACGTTTGAGCCTCACTTATTAAACATAAAGAAACAATTATAATAAAAGTATAAACAAAGAACTCTTATTAAATATACTTATAAATATATGTCATTTACTATTATTAGTTTGTATTGTTACTGATACTTCAATGTTTATGACTATTCCTTATCCACTCTATTCCTATCTATAATAATAAACTATATAGTACAAAAACAACTGTTATTGCTGATGTATTAAACATCATTTCATAATACACACACATAAAACAAATCTACTTATAAATTACAAATTATTTATTTTTTCCAACTTATTAGATAAATTTTATTATAAAAATGTATTATTTATTACTATTAATATATTAATACAACAATTCTATATGAAAAATATATTTTATATTTAGAATATTTTAAATAAGTAATTACTAGTTGCCAGGTGGCAACGGTTTTCCCGATATATTGATCATCCACATATATAATATACCATAGGTGATGTGGAAATAAGTAAATATAAATATTCATGAATAGATAGTATCATTTATAGTTTGAAACAGAGTCATTTTACTATAGAAATGTAGATTAATATGTTTAAAAACATTTATTGATTGTATAAATGTTTTAGTTCCAGCTTTTTAATTAAACAATGACAAATTTCGAACAGATATTAGAAGTATGAATGTCAGGAAAATCAAAAGAAGGTAACGAAGGTATGAAAAATAACCATTTTACAAATTAAAAAAGAAAATTTGGCAATAGTTAAAACTCTAAAGTAGAAAAACCGTTTAAATTTTTTTCAAAGTTGACCAGAAGATGAACAATTAATCCGAAACGTTGGGAGTATTGGCACACACATGATATTTTAATAGATAAAGAAAACTTAAGTATAAAGGCTAATAAATCTCAGAATTGACAAATAATATAAAAAATAATTTTGAAAAAACAAATAACAAAATTGCCTTGGAATTATAAACCATTAAACGAAAAGTGTCTTATTTTGAAAATTATATTAAAAACAAAAACAAATACTGGCTTTGTAGGATATAACTTTCTAAAATTTATTTTCTTTACAAAACATATATCAAAACATTCTTATTGCTGGCCGTTGTTGTCTTTTAGCAAAAACAAAAGACACGAACAATTTTATTATTTTTTATAAAATTGTATTTTATATTTTATTTTAAGTGTAATGATCTAGCGAAAAAATAACATGTAAGGATATGAAAGCAGAACATGTGCACATAATTCCTATCTTTGCAGGCAATTGTCCGATTTCGGTGTTCGGACGGTTACGATTCGGATGTTTTCTAATTCTATGAAAAAAAAACGTTATTTCAAATTACTGTATATTTACGTCATCAACAGGATGTCCAGACTGATACACAAGTTTTAAGACTTTGGAATGATGATTCAAAAATACTTTGTAATTTTCCTCTAGCTTCATAAATAACAAAGACATAGGAGAACAAAACAACTAATTGACAACCATTTTAAATAAAATGCTGGTTGTAAAAATGTTTATTTTTTGGTCACTAGCGTTAAATGTTATCTTCATTATGAGAGCTCAATCTTTGGTTTTGATGGAATATGAAAAGAAATTTCTCAAAAAAGTATCTTGAGAATATGCATTGAAAAGTAATATAAAAATATACATAGAAATAATATATATGTATAATATATGTAAATGTGTTTTAAAAGGAATTTTCGGATAATTTCCTAAACCTATTTTTTTCTACAATTCTCTATTCAAGGCTTGCTGATAAAATACATACTGGAAGATTTCTAAGGGTAAATCTAGTTTCCTCTTAGAAACCATCTTCTATAAAGCTGGTCAGGTTCTAAAAAAACTTCGGGAAAAAGTAAGGAACTAGTAGTGGAACCAAGTTCTATCTAGACAGAACATTTAATGGCAAATTGTAACTTTGATCCTCTGTTTCTCAGAAATTATAGATACAGACAGCAGTTAAAACATAGTATTAATGTTATTTTTATAATAATTTAAATTTTCTAAAATATTAAATCCGGGGTATTGTTAAGCCAGTGGCCGGCAAACCTCAGAAGCATAAAAGGCAATCTTATCATCGAAGGCAGACACATTTACTAGAGTCATAATAATAGTTTTATAAATCTTTTATTTTTTTTAATTTATTTTTTTTAATATAATTCATTAAATGATTAAAATATAGAAGAGACTATTGTGAAGTTGTTTAATTTAAATAGTTATTAGTATACATAATTGCTTAAAAAATTTATAGAGATTTGAAATTAAGTTCATTAAATGATTAAAATATCATTATACAGACATTTATTCATAAATCATATATTCAAGATAATTCACAAGTATACAGTAAGTATTTTAATAAATAAGAAAACTATTCTAACATTTCCTATCCATTCTAAATATTCTATCCTTTATACAGTTTTCACAGTTGACATCCCAACCCATCATGCCTATGACACATGTCTATTGTCAGTGAACAATGATACTTAGATTGTATCCCAAACCCTCCAATCCCACCCTTGAAGAATGGTGCCAAAACTGGAGGATTAAGATTAATTCCAGTAAATACCACCAAATAACATTTACCGTCGTAAACCCCATTTACCGTGACCCCTTGCCCTACAGCATCCTTTAATAATACCCCACTTATTCCTGTCGAACTGATCCGTTACTTAGGACTACATCTCGACAAACGACTGACATGGAATCCTCATTCAAGATTAAAAAGACAAGAAACTGCTCGTAGATTCCGACTATTGCAACATGTACTAGACAAACGGTCTAAACTGCCGATCCATTACAAAATACTGATCTACATGACTATTATAAGGCCTATCTGGACATACGGAGATAAGCTTTGGGGTTTCACTAAACCATAAAATTCCTCCGAATCCAATCGTTGCAATCCAAAATCCTTCGTAAAATCATTAATGCCCCTTACTTGGTCACAAATCAAGTCATCCATAAGGACCTCAATGTCCCATATGTTGCCGATTTGACCAAAACCAGATACAATACCTTCTATGATAAACTTCTCAACCACCTAAATCCACTGGTTTCTAACCTGGCTTCTCCTTTATTACCTAATAATCCTCCAAGTCGTCTGAAAAGAAGATGGCCTCGAGATCTTCTCCTCTAGAAATGTTATTGGAGTTCTATTAATGGGTAGATTCTTTACATGTTTGTATCATGTAACTATGTCACCTACAGCAAATTTACTTGTTGTATATATTTTTATACAGTTGTAAATAACAATAAACAAATTATTAAAAACAAACAAAAAAAAAAAACATTTCTTGTGAATGGTTTAGAGAATCCTATTTCTCACCGTTTAAATGCTTAATGAATTCATTTTGTAAATGTTCACGTTCAAAAACCTTTGTTTACACAAATATATTTAAAATAAGTATTCTAAGCTAAGACTACAAATCGCATTTCAAAAGTTGCTATTAAAGTTCCGAAAGGGTGGTATCTTGTTTCTTTTAATTTTCGTTTCGGTCTCGAACATTACAAAGTTTATGCAGGTGATATTCCAACCTACCCCAACATTGTCTTCAGCACTAATGGTGTCGATAAATGTGTGCTATTAGTGAAAATGACGTTTTAATCACACCCTAATCCCGTATCACAAACTAGAGTATTAAAATAAATCCCATGATCTTTACTTTCCGTCGTAAATCTATTACTTTCTACCC
Source organism: Halyomorpha halys (assembly GCF_000696795.3). Classification (NCBI taxonomy): domain Eukaryota; kingdom Metazoa; phylum Arthropoda; class Insecta; order Hemiptera; family Pentatomidae; genus Halyomorpha; species Halyomorpha halys. The sequence continues at coordinate 190,489 of NW_027114607.1, forward strand.
TACTGTATCATATAATAATATTATCTTTGCTGAACAGATCCACGTCCTAGGACTAATATAGACAAACAAATAACTTGGGATTCTCCTATATGGCTGGAAAGGCAGTGTTCAACTATTACCCATAATGGCTCTTACTTTCTCACTAGTAAAATTCTTAAAGGCCTCATTGTTCGGCGAAACCAATTTCAATCCTTCTATTAAATTAAATTAAATTATTAAATCCATATTAAACTCCTTGATCAACAAAACCCTCTTGTTGCTAACCTTGTTTCATCTTCAATAACTAATATTCCAAGGCGTCTGAAAAGAAGATGGCCTCCACAGCTTTTAATAAAGAAATTTTATTTATTTTATAAATTTTATTTTCATATTAAAGATCGTATAAAATTTCAAATGCAAATCTCCAACAAGAGACACGTTTTGAGGTTCCCTACGTCTAAATAACCAAGTTTCTCAAAATGGTCTGTTTGTGTTTCTCCAAAACAGATTTAACAATTTTGATTAACCTTGGGAAATCAATAAGCAATCAAGAGCTATTTATACCAGATAGGTCTTATCCTCATGATGGCTTCGTTATACTTTGTTGAACTGTTGTATTCTTTAAAATATATTACCACTTCGAGAAACACTAAAATACGAATTTTTATAGCAATAGAAAAATAAGCATCTTATGTTCCTAAATTTCATTTTAAATAAAAAAATTGTGATAAATTCAACTCGAGTTCATCAATCTTCACAAAACTTTAGGACGTATCAGTTACTACCGTAAGTGAAAGATTTTTTTGATGCGCTCACCACACCAGATTTTTTTTTTTAATTAAAAAAACACTATTTTTAATTACAATAAATATTACTTTTTAAAACATCTACAGTATGTACCAATGTTTCTTTCACTTGTTAATTGTTTTGAAATCCCAATAAAATATTGTGTTATCAATTTTAACATTCGTATTAAAAACCTGAAAAATGCAATTAAGATCCCCTTTTCATGCCATTGGCCTAAAGAACTAGTTTTCTTGCAAGAGAAATAACTTGTTCAGAAAACGAAAACTCAATAACAGATAAAATGAAAAATTATAGCCAAATAATTTCTTTCATGTAAAGGAAATTTATAGTAAAAAGA
>NW_027114607.1:191679-204584 GCF_000696795.3 Halyomorpha halys
TTAAAATGGCGCATTAATATCTTAAAAGAGCCATTGTGACTCTCGACCCCAGGCTACCAACAGCATGTACATCTAATGTATTTACATTAAAGCTTTTTATAACCCAGAGAGTTCATTTATGATCTCGGGACAGCAAAAATAGTTATGTTTTTATACATCCCAGATGTATCATGCTGCAAAAACGGAATTACCAAATACACTGGGTTTCTCCAGACAAGAAACTCCATGCAAGGAAGATTAATCCGATTTTAGTACACTGATTTTATTAATGGGGTTAAATATGAAACATTAAAACTTTTTTTTCATCATTAGGTATTTTGTATTCTTCTTATCTCAATACCTTTATTATATTTCCTGTAGCTTTAGCTCAACTGCATATAAAAAAGAAAAGAGTGGACGCTTTTAGTTGAAACTTAACCATCGTTAAAAAGATCTCGGTAATGAACTTTGATGAATATTCCGCAAGGAAATGTAGAATTAAGGATTTCTCGATACGTTGGCCTCTACCTGAGCTACAAGCGGGGTGGTCGTTAATGGTCGGTTTACCCCAACCCTGGAATAAAACCAATTGACTTATCGGAGCATTAGCATTTATATTAAGGCGTCCCGCATCTGACACGCCATAAGCCGAAGTCTAATAAGGAAAACTGGAGAAATGAGAAAAAAGTAACGAAAAAACACTTCCGTTCCTTATGAATAAGTTATCAGCTTCCATTCTTTCTGTAATTACAATGTTCTCTGTCCTTGCGACTTGTCTCTCTCTTTTCGCTTTGACTTAAGATTCGTTTGAAAAAAAAAAAGAAGAGGTTTTCTCAAAACATCTGTCTGACCTAAAAAAGCAAACTTCCACCGGAAAGAAAAATTATTGAACAAAAAAAGACATTTATATGCTTTTTTAAATTAGGACCCTGCGGGAGCTTCATTGACGTTAAAAATCTACGAAATTAGTTTACTCAAATGGTACTCACAATTGATTTTAAAAATCACATTAAATCACAAAAAACCCTTTCATAATACTAATATTAACGCTTCGACAAAATACCTGTCTACTAGTTTATTTCGGATACAGCAAAATTTTTCAGAAGGACTAGAAGATGGTCAGGAGAACTGCTAATGTAAAAACGTCATTCAAGTGCTACCAATTGGTAGTTTCTATATACGCTTGTTCTCCGTTTTAAAATGAAATCAAATTTACTAGATGTATGTATAAGAATATACAGTTGTAAATAGCAATAAATTTATATACAAAGAAGAACAAACTATATCATGATGATTCCCAAGGATGTCTAGGTACCCAAAAATAAATATTTTGTGAAATATTCTAAGAAGGATTTCAATCCTGCGAAAGGAATTGAAACGATTTCAGGAAAGTTTTGGTAGCAGTCAACTTAGCAAAATAAATTATAATTATTTTGCCACTTTTTCGTGAAGACGTACCTATCAGGAATCCGCTCAGTATACTGCTAACAATGAACAGAATAGGCCTTACCAAATTTATCTAAAGTTCTTAGTGACAAAAAAACTTCGGACATATTCATATTTATATTTTTAAGAATACTTCGCCTTCTGTCTAAATTCTTGGACTTTCTCTAAGTTTAATTTATTTAATTTTTCTGTAGGTAAACATTTTCCAGAAAATTATACACTTTTGCACAGTATCGGTCATCGAAGGAAGGTGTTGGATGCATTTTATATTTTTTTAAATTACAGTTTTGGAGTTTTAGAGTATTATATGTATAATTTTGGACATTCAGCGGCCCTCTTTATTTCAAATGATCTTAAGTTCGGTAAGTATGCTTGATTTACAGGCAGAATAATACTGCAACATGCAAAGCTGCTTCAAATCTAGAAAGAATTGAATTGAAATGAGATAAATGCCTTTTGGGTCTCGACATCTTTTTTCCTATACTCACCATTTTTTTCGCATTTCTAAGGAACATTTCAAAAATCAAATTACTTCCAATTTCTCTCCCAAAAGAATATGCGGGAGAAATCTTATCTTATTGGCGTATCTTTTCTGCTCACACTTTCTTACTTTAAACCAATCCTAACCAAAATTCTTCAAAATTTGTTTGTTCAAGGCGTTGTCACATGATTTAATGGCGTTTATGCCCTAAGTAAACAAAGCATTTATTTATTGTAGTTTTTTGAAAAAAATAATATACATCTTCATATTTTCTGTATTGACTATTTATTCTATAAAAATCAATACAAATAAGTACTTAAGACCAGAATGGTGTTTACAACGCTATTAGCAAACAGTAAACCACTATCAGCCCCTAACAGATGATCCTAAACCAACCTATTAGCACTGTTACAAGGAACAGAGGAAAAAGGAGTTAATGGCTAGGAGCAGTAATTTAGCCCAAGGATCATTGTTCCATGGAACACTTAACCGCGGACACTTAAGCTCTGACCTTTCCTCTTTTGTAGCTACTCTTAACTGCTTTGCACCTTGACTGCGCCTAGGAACTGAATATTTGTATTATTTTTTAATAAAATTTTGAATCTAACGATTGTCCATAAATAATAAATAAATTAATTAATCATTGCTTAAGCGCTCTGAATGAAATATATTGAACATTTATTAAGTACGTAATACATTATAATTATATGTAATGAAAGTTAGTGTTTTTTTTTTTAATTTCAACCTGTCAATTTCTAAAATATAGGGAGGTTATCCTATCTGTTTCCAAAGTATTATAGCCAGTTTGGGGAAGTAGGATTGCTGAAGGGACCCACTAACAGATCAAATTAGCATTGTATTAAGAATACTAAGCGATTAAGCAAGATGAAAAATCAAGAAGGATGACAATTTTTTTAAAAAGTTATTCCCAAATATTATAAACTATTTATTTATCACTATCAGTGATTAGTTTTATCTTCTTATTATTAATTAAACGTTGAACGCATATAAAAGACAACTGAAAACAGAACTTCGTCATAAAGGTCGTAATTTCTCTTATTTTGTTTGACGGACAGATAAAAAATAATTTAATTCTTAAGGTTTGCGCGCCTCTAAGGCCTTTACAAAATGAGTTAGAGGGTAGAAAATTTGTGTGAAATAAAGTTGGTAAGAGAAAAGCCCCTTTTGGTAATCCACAAAAATCTAGAAAAAATGGCAAGAGTGGAAGAAAAGTTGAGACCCACGTAAGGAAATCCTTGAAACGAATTTTCTACTCTGTGACTAAATTTGGAGAGGCTGTGGAGTAGCAAAAAACTTATAATTTTGAACTTTTCCACGGAAATGATGACGCATGACGCATGTGATAAATTTTAAATTCAAATGTATTCATACAAAGAAAAGCTTAAAAATAAATAATTAAAATTACGAGAATTATAACTATAAGCAATCTGTTATACAATAGCTTTAGAAGCACATAATTATATAAAATGGATAAAGTATTTAGAACGCAATATGGCTTCATTATTATCTATTTATTAAATTATTTATTTTTTTCAAAGAAAGGTCTTTAAAGATCGTTTCTATTATTTGCATCAACCTCTACTCCATGAGACATCTTGAAGAATGCTACGAAGGTACAGTGTAACAAAAAAACGGTAATATTGGACAAAAATCCAATTAATCATTGGATATTAAACATATTATACTAATCATTGATAATTTCTTAATTCATATTTCTATTAATTTCAACTTAAAACAACGTTTCTTTGTTGTAATAATGAATAAGTACTACAGATGAATTACTTTGCATAGTACCATTGTATATAATACCTATCTTAATAGTAATAACATTGTTGGCAATACAATTAATAATATTAATATAAATTTAAGACAACAATGCAGTAATAACACAGTAATAGTAGATTTTTTTTTCTATTGCCCACAACTGCGTGGCAGATTGTAATATCTATCAATAAATAAATCTATCAATTTTACTTGTTAAAAAAAAAAAGTTCATGTTCTATTATATGTCCATCAATTTAACTTAAGTACATATAGCAGATATTGCATAGGCATAATATATTAACTATAAAATTAAAAAAATAAATTAATTGAATCGGCAAATCAAATTGCCCACAATACATTATACAAAAGGTAGACATAATGCTCTAAATAGCTTCAGATGGAGTTTAGGGAGATTTTTGTTTTATAGGCTATAAAAAATTTGAGTTTCATAAAAATAGAGGATATATTGGGGAATAATTTAGAACAAGTTATAAGAAAGTACTTACTCGTTATTAATTGTTAGTAGTTGAAAAATTAATACTGTTCAGATTGCTAAATGAGAGTCCTGATATAACTTCAATATTAAAATATTAAACTGGTCACGATGAAGAAGATTTCGAAGACGCCATCATCTTTGAAATAGTAAAACTTCGTTTGTTGATCAAACTAAAACAGTCTCTATTGCTTATATACTGTTCTAATTCCTTCAAGGAGTTTTTTAATAAATTTGGGGATGAAAGATGAAATTTAACAAAACCTCATTAATGTCTTTTTCAAAGGCATCAATTTATAATGTTTTATTTTTATTTTTATAGTTATCTTTATACTTCAAATATTATTTATTGATTTATCGATGATAATATAGTCTTCTTTAAAGTATTTCCATTTTACCTTAAATATGATGTTATTTTTTTCTTCGTTCTTGTGTTTTTTATTTCAATATATATTTTTTTTAGTCAGCCTTGCTCATCAGCTCTACATATACTTATTTTTTATAGTCAGCCATGTAGATTCGTATAGTCATGAAGAATTCCTGTGGCACAAGTAGCCTCTATAAAGTGGATTATCTAAATTGGGAAAAACCTACTGGTTGAGCGTGATTTTGAAAAAATCACCTTGTACAATCGGCGTTTAAAAAACAGTACATCTTTACATAGTACTGTTTTTTTTCTTGATAATATAGTATTCTTTAAGGTATTTTTATTTTACCTTAAATATGATGTTATTTTTTCTTCATTCTTGTGTTTTTTATTTCAATATATATATTTTTTACATTTATGTTTATAAAGTATTTGTTTAATGGTCACTTTTCTTCAGTGTGATGGTTTTGCTTACAGTGTGAGATGGCTGATACATACTCCAGAAAAGTCGGCAGCTGTAATATTCAGTAAGTAGGAGTAAATATTTTGATAAGACCGAGCCCTTATTTTTATTCCGTTCCTTATCTCAGCGAGAAGAAGCGTGATAAATGGCTGGTGGGAGCTATATGAACCACGTAGCCTCTGTCTCTGCAATTTCTCACAGCCTGGCTAGAGTAATTTCCCAGTCAGCCTCCCGAGATATTGGACCACTCTATTTCATGAAAATGTTCAGTCCATGGCTCTGATTAAAGTTTTGGGGTATTTTTCATACCGGGCCACAATTTCGGGAAAAGGACAACTCTGGAAAATATATATTCATGAATAACTCAAATAAATATAAAATGAAACCACAGTGACCAGGTGGGGACGAGTTCTAAAATATAAATAGTTTACAGAAAATATTTAAGAGCAGGGTGGCTCATTTTGCTTTGTACTAACTAAGCCGGGTTCAAGTCCAGTTGTGTCAGATAATTATTTATACTTTCACTGTAGCCGTTAGTCAGACCTGTAGATTCCTGTGGCACAAGGTGGATTTTCTTAATTGGGGAATAACCTATTGATTGAGCGTGATTTTGAGCAAATACACCCGTCGTTTAAAAAACAGTACTCCTTTACAAAGTACTGAACCTTCATTGACTATAGTGGTTCAAATTAGTTTTAATATTATTATTACAGAAAAATATAAAAGAGTGCAATAATTTGACTTAATAATTCCATGTTTAATATTTTATAGAGTTAATAATACTTAATTCCAACAAAAATAAAATTTCCTATTTCCTAGATAGTGGAAAATATTCTAATCTCATCACCCAAACTTAACATTAAGAGTGTAAATATTCAGAAATCCACCTTGTAAACTTGATTAGGTAATATTCAATGCAACATCATAATCTTAGCAGACGTTTAGTAAATTTTTTTTTTAAATGCTTTATATTTATTGATATTCCTTCCATAATAAACTCCCTAACCACCCTAACCCACTAGTTTCTAACCTTGCTTCCTCTTCCATTCCTTGCAATCCTCCGAGGCTCCTGAAAAGAAGATGGCCTCGTGACCTTATATTGTAAACTGTTTTTAGAATTCTACTACTGGGTAGTTTCTCTACATGCTGTATCATATCATTATGTCATTATGATCAAATTTACTTGTTGTATTTTTTATAAAGTTGTTAATATCAATAAATAAATTTAAAAAATATATATATATTTATTGATAGATATTACAATCTGTCACACGGTTGTGGGCAATAGGTAATAGTGATGAATGATCACATTCATACTAGAATAAAATAAATAAATGAATAAAAAAAAAACCCTCTTAAAATAAATACAAACAGAAGAATTAACAAAATGAACATAGTCAAACTATGTGTATAAAAAATAAATAAATAAATAAAATAACATACTGATAAAACAATATAATCTCTAGTCACATTTACACTCTTATATACAATATTTACACAATCGACCTGAGGATTCCTGAGCCCACTCTATCCCCCACGTGTGAGGGGTAGAGCAGAGCTCAAAAGATCCCTGCGCATCCCTCTCACCGCATTTAGTGAAATTAACATTTTCGATTGATGTTAAATTAGAACTTGGAATATCATCGATTTCGGATTGAAACAGTTCCACTCGCAGAGAGTAGGTAGCTATAGCCAGATTAAGAATAGGTCATACGAATTTAACTCATACATACCTGATCAATAAGCAACCACCGCCAAAATATCAATACTGCAACAGTGTACATATTATCAGTCACATATTTGAAGAATGCCAGTTCTATTCCACGAACTTAAGTAAATAGGAGTGGAACCGAGTGTATCGGATGCCCTAAACGATGACCAGAAAAACATAGAATTGGTTTTAATTTTCTTAAAAAGGAATAACCTGTTGAATAAGATTTAAACCCGAAAGTTTGTAATACGTACTAAATAATTCTAAAATAAGTAATTATTTAAAGAGTATCAAATCTCGAAATAGAATAATGAAGTGCGAAACATGAGCGTTGATGACCTCAGGGGTTTACGACCTAAAGAGCCCCAACCAACAACAACAACAACTTGGAATTAATTGGCCATATATAATTAATAAAAGGAAGATTATATAAAACAATTTGTTAAGAGCAAACGTTTCGAATTTATGTTAATTATTTTTTTATCAATACTATGTGGCACATCTTATTTTTTAAATTATTATTTGTTCATTTTTATTTATTTTTTCACAAAAATTACATAATTTTTAACCCCACCTTAGTTTACCTTTATTTCATGACATCTTATTCTCTTACATTGTCTGTCAATATATTTTTAGTGTTTGTATCTACTCAAGCGCTGATGAAGCCCACCAAAGTGAGGGCGAAACGTTGACTCTTATTGAATATAAATATATATACATATAGAAAGATAGTTCGGGTGCGGTTAAAAATAATATATATATATTATTTAATAATATATATATATATATATTATTTTTAACCGCACCCGAACTATCTTTCTTTGATTTTTTGAACGATTGAAGAAAGGTGGGCGATAATCACTCAAGGGATGACAACGCACGTTACTAAAATTAGCTCTGAGTACAGTGATTCCAGTAAAATAATGTATAATTGATTATTGAATGTAGTATTTGTTTATAATTTCTTTAAGATAATAATAGTTTATTATAACTTTTTTATTGCAATTATAATTCTATACAAGTTTTTATTCATATTAACTAGTACTTATTCATTTTTTAATCTAAACCTTTATAGAAAAAAATATATGGGAATTAAACTTAAAGGATTTTGTAATAATTTCACATAAAGATATATAAATGAATTTAGATATTGTTCTAGTGAATCGTCATTTATAATATAATAGTAACACTTAACCACTACTATTGGTAATTAAACAGAAAAGGATTCAGTCAACTAATATGTATTTTTATTTATTGAAAAATAATGATACAAATTGCCACAATCAGGGCAATAGCGTTATCAGAATTTATTTTATCTATATATTAAAGACGCAATAATAAAAATGATAAATATAATAGAAAGATAAGAATAATAAAGAAATATTACAGCACAGAATAGCACTCAAATAAATTAAACATCTTCGTGAATTCAGTAATAATGTGTAAGAAGTAATATATCTAATTAGAAAAAATATTTAAAAACTATTCAAATCTTTGGAAACTGCATGGATTTTTTTAATGGCGCTTAGCCCATTGCAATGGGCAAAACAGTAAATTAGTAATTAAAATTCCAGTAAAACCTGCGGCTTTTATTCCAATTATTTATTCAGCAGCAAAGTTCAAGTATGTTTACGATAACTGAGTTGCTAAATAAAAGTGGTAACTTTCCTGCGTATATATTCAAAATATTAAGAATTCTACCAACCATTCCCCTTCCAGAGGCTCGTTAAGGTAAGTGCATCTAGAAAGAATATTCGCAATGGATATTAATACTCAATATTAGGTACAACTATTTTGTACCGTAATTTATCTAAACATCGTCCAAGTTTTTTTTTTTTTTTTTATCATGCATAACTCTAAGGAGGAATACCGAAATATAATTATATTTTTCATTATTATTTTGCTAAAATAAATGTTATAGTCACGATTTCTCTCAGAAACATCATTTTAGTCCCGGTTTAGCTACGAGGTTATCTTAATTTAGAAGCTTTATGACATTTCTGGGACTTGAAGTGTCTGACTATGGTCCAATGAGCTACGTGGTGATAGTGAATGTCAATCTCAAAAAATATGAGGGAGGGTTTCACATATCGACTAGGAGGTATGAAAACAAAACAAGTTAGAAATAATAATACATGACAAAATAACTACATCATCGGAATTACCTAAATTTATGGATAAGTTATTTTACGACTAAAATACTATATTACGTATATTAAATATAAATGAATCCTTGCACTGCTACACCTAACTTCCATAAAATAAATAAAGCAAATACTTAAAACCATAAAAATATTAATGTCACAGCATTTGCAAAACACAGTATAGATAAGTTGAATTTTAAGGAAGTTAAAATTTTAAACAAAGAAGAGGTTGTAAGAATTAGAAAATATGTATGATATGTTTACATGACAAAAAATATAAAATACGTAGTTAATTTAAAAACTAATACAGGAGAAATTGGACAGCATTTTGCGGACATAATAAATAAAAGAGATTTTTAAAACCATTAATAATTAGTAAGGTAACAAATTAAAATCAATGCACAATATAGAGAAAGATTATTAAACCAATCCCTAAAGTAACAACTTGGCAGGGTTCAGTGCAATAAAATTTGGATAAGTGGACAAAAGGAGGGAAGTGCATTTAAAAAGGCAATTTATAATTATATTAACCATTAACTAATTAATTAATCATTATTAATTAACTCAAAATATATTGTGCGGGATAGGCAAGTTATGTTAAACCTTTTCATACCTGTGCAAACAGGTACACACGTGCATGCCATTAATAAATATATATATTGTCCGAATGTTTCCATAAATTTTATTTCAGACTTATATTAACGATGGTTTTGGGAGGATTGGGGGGGAACACTTTTTAAATTAAAAAAAGAACTGTTTTCGGTAAAAATTGTTTTAAAACAGCAATGATGAAAGATAAAAACAAAATAAGGTGGTTGATAAAAAAGTTAGGACGTGAGGTGTAAATTTATACTTATGATTGTCCTTCCTCAAGGTAGTATTCTTGGTCCTATCCTCTACACTGTCTAAATAGCTGACATTCCAACCAATCCTAACACTATCCTCACTACGTATGCCGATAAAACATGTGTGCTCGCTGTTAATAGTAACCCATTAATTGTATCCCAAAATCTCCAATCCCATATCACAGCCCTCGAAGAGGTGTCGTAATTGGAGGATTAAGATAAATTCCAACAAATTCCATCAAATCACAATTATCCTTCGTCGTAAACCTACTGGCTGCCCTACAGTTTCATTTAATGATGTTACTCTTATCCCTTTTGAACAGATCCGCTACCTTGGACTACATTTGGGCAAACGATTAACCAGGAATCCTCACACAAGACTGAAAAGACAGGAAACTGCACGTCGATTTCGAATATTACAGCACTTACTAGACAAACTGTATAAAGTTCCAACACATTACAAAAGACTGATCTACATGACTGTAATAAGGCCAATCTGGACATATAGAGTTGAGCTTTGGGGCTCCACTAAACCTTCGAATTCCTCTCGTATTCAATCCTTACAATCCAAAATCCTCAATGCTCCTTACTTTGTCACAAATAAAATCATACATAAAGACCTTAATGTTCTCTATGTAACCGATCTAGGACGAATCAGATATCACTCCCACCATTATAAACTCTCTCACCACTCAAACCCCCTAGTTTCTAATCTTGCATCCTCTTCCATTCCTGACAATCCTCCGAGGCGCCTGAAAAGAAGATGGCCACGTGACCAGCTAATGTAAAATGTCATTAGAGTGCTACCAATGGGTAGTTTCTCTACACGCCTGTAACACTCCAATTCAACTTAGATCAGATTTACTAAATGTATTATAATGTACAGTTGTAAATAGCAATAAATAAATATTTAAAAAAAAAAGTGGAATGGCTAAAACGTTGGACTGTTGTTGATATAATAAAAAGTGTTGTGACTTAACATGGATATCAATTGATTTATTTAAATAAAAAATCATTATATTATAAGAATTTAGTACCAACAATTAAGTACAACACAGTTTTGGTACAACTGCGTCCTATTCAGACAGAACAACTTCTGGTTCCTAAATGATTCTAATTCTGCACAGAACTCTAAAAGTAGTTTTTATTTTTAATTCTAACCATTGCTGTATGCCCTCCCAAGAACTTATTATCCAAAAGAAGTGAAAGAACAGGTGTTTATAGGATAGTGGAAGTGCGTGACTGGTCCCGAACGAATATGGGCCTATTTAACAAGGGCGGAACGGGAACGGATGGGATGTTGAGGGATAAAGTGAATTATAGCTAAATCAGGCGATTAGTTAGCTCGAGGAGTTCTCTTCTAATTGGACATATATATAAATGAGTCAGCCTCCAGCCCCACTATCTTCTATAAACAACCTTAACTTTTTTATATATGTAGGGTTTTTTAGTTTAATCCCTATCATTTATATAGCATTGCCAGGGAATTCGGAGTAATTTTTCTGTTTTAATTGATGACTCTTAAAACTCTACCAATAATATATGAATTCGTATACCTTGGTTTCTTATTGATGAGCCAAAAAATAATGATTATGTATCACGCCATCATTACTAGCTATATATTTATAACGGTTTAGTAATATATCTTAAATTCAAGATTAATATTAATATGTTTTTTTTTTCCCTATTCTAACTTATAACTTCTGTTTGCCAAAGCTATTTTTTAGTAACCTCATTTTCATAACTCCATTATTTCACATCACATGTAAAATTCCAGACAGTAAGTTCCTAAAATTTTTCATTGTAAATTGGTATTGGAAATTGATATAGAAAATAAAAAATATTTCAAAAACATCTCTCATTAATTAATTTCTGAACAAAGAACAAATTAAGAATATAAAATCGATGGTTGACTGTGTGTAATAATAGAAAAGGAAGATGGACTGGCTGCTGTTAAAGAAAAATCATATAGTGATTAAATTATTTATATTGAGCCAACATTTCGCCCCACATTGCCTGGGCTTCATCAGGGCTAAAATAAATACGAACAGTTAAATGATGTAAACATGAATGAGAGAAGTGAATGAAAAATTAAAAAGATGTACAATTAAATGTAAATACTAAATAATAATCAAAGGCTAGAGACAATTAATGGAAACGAATATATAAACAGATAAAAAGATGAAATATAAATTAAAGTACAAACTAAGAGATGGAAAAAGGGGGATATGAATAAAATCAACATACCTAACAGACTAGGAGTCAGAGCAAAAGTGAACTGTTTGATAGGATTTATATAGAAGAGTGGGGATTGAGAGTTAAAACGTACGTTACACTTGAAAATAATTTTAAGGTAAACACTATAGAAGATTAAATGATAATATATATAATAGGGGGTTTAAATAATATTTAAAAAAAAAATTATAAATATACACGGATACTACAAACTATACAATATAATGTACACGTAGAATACACAAAAGAAATAAAGTTAAAAGAATGGATACAATAAATATAATATGATGAAAAAAAGACAATATATAAAATAAGTAGGGATACACAGGTGTGTAAATTATATAATAGAAACATTAATAATTATACTAAAGTTGGGAGCAATGTATGAATATAAATTAAAAATAAATCATATTAATACAACAGAAAAATATATAGAAATGGATAGTAAATATAACAGTTCTTAGCCAACATTCCCCGCTTGACTTGATGAAGACTGAAACTTAGTTCGAAACGTCAGCATAAATATATATTTTTTTGTTTATTTATGTTTATCTTTGCTGACCGACCCCATCTTCTTCAATCAATAAATATTTTATATACTAAAATGCAATTTATAAGTAAATAACACGTTTAAATCAATTTAAGCATGATTTAAGTATGTTTGTGGATTTAAATGTCATAATAATTTTTTATAACATATGAATTTAAATATGAAAGGAATATGGTCCGGGTGCGGTAAAAAAAAAAAACTCAAATAGTAGAAATATACTATTTTAATGAGCCAACGTTTCGCCCCACGTTGCAGGGCTTCTTCAGGGCTGAAAAAAGATACATGTGTTTGTATCTTTTTTCAGCCCTGATATATAATAGTTATATATATATAGTTATATAAGGAAAACAAAAACATAAGTGTAAAATAACAGGGGTATAAAATGTAAAAAAGTAAGATATAATAA
>NW_027114607.1:205764-221592 GCF_000696795.3 Halyomorpha halys
ATGTTTTTGTTTTCCTTATGTAACTATGTGTTTGTATCTTTTTTTAGCCCTGAAGAAGCCCTACAACGTGGGGCGAAACGTTGGCTCATTAAAATAGTATATTTCTACTATTTGAGTTTTTTTTTTTTTTACCGCACCCGGACCATATTCCTTTCATGTTTACACACGGTCAATCAATAATCTTCCAGAATTTAAATATCGTAAATTGTTCAAGGCCAGAGATATAGGAAAACTAGTGGTTCCTGCAATAGACACAAAATACAAGAGTATTATATTTACAAATATATGAAACTTATCATCTATAATATATAATTTATGTATCATACAAGATGTAAAATATGCATCTGTACAACCAAATTGAGGTTCATAAAACAATGAGGAGTTTATAATATTTTGTTTTGAATAGAAAATTATGTCTGCATGATGAACCTTATTAAAGGATTTGTAAACATATTATGTGATTTCAGAAAGCACTGCCTTTAGCTCTAGAAAGGAAACAGTTTATGTTATTGGGACTTATGTCTATTATACTAGTCTTAGTATAATTCAATGTTTGATGTACCTAAAATTTAGATACGATAACATAAGTATCTATCATATGGTATATAATATTATAATACAATATGAGGTGCCATTTTAGAGGGGGAGGGAGGAGGGAGAGGATTGTGACTAAGTGACAGGCTTGGCCTATTTACGTGTCAATTACCAGGTCCAAAAGTGAACTTGTTCTAACAATGAACAGTATAATACAAATTTAAAATAAAAATAATAACTACATATTCCTCTACAAGTGTTTTGGCGAGTGAAAATTGGAGATTGGATTCACCATGGAAAGTCTAATTTGGTGCGTTATATAGGAAGTCAACATTGGATACTGATATGTATCGAGGTATTAGCAATTATTAATATTATAGGGGTCTTTGCTATATGTTTCGTCATACCTGCACCGGGTATGTGACTGTCAACAAAGTGCACTTCGCAGGTGAAAGGGTCCTGAGCAAATCTATTAAAAGCAGGTATTACCTGGTGGCTTTGTTGGCGAGCAGGTCAATTATAAACAATACTTGCACTAAACACACTTCTAAATGTACCCCATAACGTATTTAATTTAATTACTATTATATTTTTCTTAGGCGTGGATGATGATAGCCAATGAGGAAATAAGATTCCCAAAAGGCGACGCCCTTTTTGAAACTAGTGTAAAAAGAACAGACAGAGGGAGAAGCAGGAGAGGTACAGAAGTAACAAGACGGGCTAGAGAAGAGCATGGACTTGAAGAAGTCCTAAGAAGGGCTTTTCAGAAATGGGACTTCCGGACTAAGATGACACCCACATTTACAACAGGACACCAATGGCGAAGACTTCGACACACACACACCACCCAAATCAGCTGCTATAAGTATATATTAGGTAATAAGTAATAATGTAATAATGATATTTTATGGCAACCATTTATCTGGATCATTTCAATCATTTTAATTACACCATTTATCAATAAATTGTAAATAAATACTTAGTTCCTTTATGTAGTCTATTTACTACTATATTACACAATAACACCCCTTATTATATTATATAATTAATAATAACAAAATTTTATCCAATTATAATAATAGTTTTCCTGCACTCAATATCAATTAATTAATTAACTATTAGATAATAGCCTGCAGCGATAATAGCGATACAGCATCCCGACTAAATACCGAAACAGTAGATAGCAATATTATTTGTGGCTTTTATTTGTATTGTTTTTATCAGCATTTATTTTTATTTGATTTTTTGTTTGTCTAAAATTTATTTATTCGTAATTATTTTTCTTTTTAAAAAATGGTATAAAATTTCACCCAATCCGATTTACTCGGATTCACACTGTTCAAGGAGTTCACTGACCATTTTTTTCGCCCCAGTTAAATGAATAAATGATGGCGAAAAAATTGCAATACATTAAAAATTTCCTTAGCAAAGAAATTTAACCAAAGTCTTCCGACTATGCAAAAAAGAGAACGTATGGTTATGAAAGTACCTCAAGATTTCTTATATATGCAAATCGACCATTTCTTATTTATAGTTCACGAAAACTAAACGTCGTTACGTAAATAATCCAAATACAGTAAAGCCATTATTGATGCATTTTTTCGCACTGAATTATATTATGAACGCTGTGAGGATGTAATGAGAGAACACTCACACACCCTAGCATAATGGCATATCACTAAATTATATTCATGGTAAAATTTTGTTTTGTTTTTTTTAACTTTGGTATTATATTAATATATAATAACTTTACAACATAAAATTATGGACAGCGAAATGTGATTAATAAAAATAAAACTAAATTGGCTAGCAATAGCACTACATAACTATCCTTGCTTAACGTGGATCTGCAGCTAATGGCCTCCTTGATTCATAAATACAATTTTTTAAAAATTATTTGTCTTTATGGAACAGAACATTATGGTTTCTCCTTTTCACTTATATTCTAAATTATAATTATTACTGGAAGATCGTTTGGAAAAAGAAATTAATAATGTTCCAACTAAATGATAAGGGTTCAGTTAATGAGAACCTTTTAATTATTGGAATCTTGATTGCTCTGTGAAAATGATAAACAAGTAATTATTTGATTTGCCCTAGTAAACTAATGAGACTTGCTGTCAGTGGGAAAGAGAATTAGTGATTGGGCCAACACAAATATCCGGTTATTAGGACCAATGAGAGATGGGGGTCGTTCCGTTAACGAATGGGCATGATTCTGTCCGCCTTCCCTCCAAGGGCTACTGTAATTTATAAAAAGGAACTCGTCTTAGCACTTATTTATGAAATTGAGAGAAAAAAATCTCTCTTTGAGGGCTAGATATTTAACTGTCTAACATAGTTTATTTGTTTATTTTTCTAGGAAAAACACTATCTACTTTTATATTATTATTTAATCATTATGGACGTTTTGGACATTTTTCTATCATTTGGTCCAATCTGTAATATATTAAAAAAAAGTTTATCAACCTCTTACAGCACTTCCACATTTACACAATTTATAACTATATTCACACTATATACAAATTATTATGTGAAATGAAAAAAAAAAAAACAATGGTATATATAAATACAGAATGATTTAAAATAATTAAATAAAAATATATGATTTTTTTTTATTTCATTTGATAAATTTTATGTAGTAATTAATTATTTAAATGTGGAAATGAATATAAACAGTTGATAAAATCTAATTGTTTATTATTTATTATAGATTGGAAGTTGGTTAAATTTGAAACAGAAAATACTGCATATAGTTTTTTAAGTACCTACGAAACCATTAACATTTTGTTCCAGTCTCTCAAAATTAATATTAATATACTCACTGGAGTTACATTTAGACATAATATCATATATTAATACGTAATTTAGATATTTTGAAATAGATATTAATAAATTTAAGAAAGTGAAAAAGTTTTACTGTTGTTGCGAGTTCTTCTTTCAACATCTCTGGTAAATCTGAAAAGAATCAGTGTGACTACTCGTGAGCAATACATTCATTGTGATTATACCTAACGGTGACACAGTAGTGACACATTGGTACACCTTTTGTTTATAGCCGTGGGTTTGTCTAGTATGGCCTATTCGGAGACGGGTTGAACCACCTGTTCTCTCCACAGCAGATTTAAGTTTCTTGTCAGACGTTTCAGAGTCTGCTGCACCATTCTTATCTTGTCTCTTGTGTTGAACCATGCGTCTAGGCACTCTTGCCATTCAATTTCTCTGCTCCAAGAAATGACATCTTTGCATGTTGATACAACGACCTGGTAGCGATAAAAACAAGACGCAACAACTGTTGACGCAACAACTGTTGACGCAACCAAGTTGTTCAAATGCTACTTCAACTCTATTATCAAACGGTATGTTGAAAATGGATCTTTTAAAGATTTGAGAACAGATTCTAAATCAGGACAGATGATCTAGAGGAGACAGTTTTGAGGGATATTGCAAAGTGCGCGATTGTTTCCAAAAAGTTCTGCAGTATATACTGATGTAAGTGGTTGTAACGGAAATAAGAGTGATTGTTGATAACGGCAGCTACTACTTCATCTGTATTGGAACCATATGTGAAAATGAAGTGCCATCGTGATGAATAGCTTTAGACTATTGAACTTTTTCATGTGATAATTGGAGGTAAAATGCAGAGCCTGAATTAATTATTTTTTACTATTGAGCGGTAAGAACTATGGTTCTACATGTGAAGGATGTTGCTTCATAACATTTCAAAATGGGGTGATATTAGGGAATGCTATACATTTTAAGTATCTTTTAGAGAAAGAAAGAAAGAAAGTTTGGTACATTATAAGGAAAGGTTTAATTACCGGGTCAGGAAGATGATAGTTTGGACTAGATATAATTTTGGAATAATATTTAAGGACAAGAATTTTCTATTTTACTAATAATGGTATATCAAATGCTTCGTGGTGTAAACTACTCGATGGGCTATGGAACTATTATCAAAGCAGCATTTTTAACAGGATCAAGCTGCTGCAGCATTCATTTGCTTGCCGAACCGTAGGCCACGTACCCGTGATTAATTTTGGACAATACAAGTAGCCGACAGAAAAGGAGTAGTGCTGTCCTATCGTTTCCCAAGTGATGTTTCCAAGAATTTTTTAACACTTCACGCCTGCAAACAGTCAGCTTTTAGTTGTTTTATGAACGAAGTTCAAGTGAGGCAGCAAAGATAATACCCAGATACCTTTTATGATTTGAGAATACCTTAAGACTTGTCCCTTTAATTTAATGTTACCCACAGTTTCTTCTTCTTGTAAATAAAACGGATTGTATTTTAGAGACAGATATATTACCAACTATCACTGAGGCAGGTCATTAAAGCCAATAATCTTTTCCTTCCAGATATAAAAGATGATCGTCTACATACAATAAAAGTTGTATTGGACAATAAAGTCTTATAGCCAAATAATTGTAATGCAACCAAGATGAGTTTGCCTGTGAGTAAAGGGAGGGGTGAGATTCACAGTGGCAAACTTTCTCCCTCCAACCCTCCTCTCTTCTCTCCACTAGGTCTGTTCAAACAACCACTTCTGACTGTACGGAACATGCGTAGTACGTGTTTTTTTTTTCTCCCAAAGCCTGTATTGCGCATGCTCTTTACAGTTCTGGATAGTCAGAAGTGGTTGTTGGAAAAGACCTACTGAGTTGACTAGACTACCTTTCCTTTTCTCTCTTCAACCTACTTCTACTACCTTACAAACAAATATTGCTCACATCAGTTTTCTAAAAAATATTATTCATTAATACCACAAGATTATAAGTTTACCATGTCAAGTAAATTGGGTAGAGGGAAAACTATCCACTCTCAAACCAAAAACGTAATAATGGACGTATTTAAATTCATAAAAATAGGCTGACAGTTGTCCATTCCATGTTTCCTCTGTTATGAAAATCGATAAATTACTGCATTTATCGTAAGTTAATTTCATTCTAGTGCTAAATATATTGCATTTTAAACATTAAAATTAAAAAAATCATTCTACTAAATGCTTCACAACAAATTTAAACTTAAAAAGAGGTAGTTTTCCAAACTCAATGATTATGAAATCTCAAAAATGACCCTTTGGATGATAAGGCGTTCTTATTAAAAGCATGTCAGAACAGAGCTGTCAATATATTTTTTCTACAAAATAAAACAAGAATTAATAAGAATCAGTCCCAGTCAAAGATAATGGATAACCTAAAGAAACTAGTAACCTCCCGTGTTCGTAACTTAAGAGACCGAATGTAGGGGGATAAATGTGTTCCAACTACCTATCGAATCCCGAACTGGTTGGGCGTTACCAAGTTCCTTCCGTACTGCCTCTTGGTTTTTGGGTTTGTTATCGTGCGGAGGAGAAAAGGAGCTTGGGTGTGGGTACGAGAGTTCTCATACAGGCAAACTTATCTTGGCTGCACTATACCTATGTTTAACATTTTGTAGAAATCATATAAATTAATTCTATTCCTTTTATATTTACAAAGAATAAAAAAAATCTAGCAATGATTTGTCATTTTGTTTAAAAAAAATTACACATCAATATTTTTATGTTGTCTAAAGTTGTACAAAAAAAAAATATAATACTAAATGTTCGGACCAGCAGCCTGTTATAATCCTGGTATTGATTGTAAACCATAACCTGAATTCAATTCAAAATAATTTAATGTTTTTCTACAAAAATTACGAGTAGTTTATTCGAGTTCTAAAAAAATATTTTTAAAAAAATCAAAATTTTATATGATTGATTTCAAAAGAAAATTATTAATAGCCATTGATATATTTTATTTATTTAACAATTGAAATTTCTAGTACAAAACGTGAGATTATTTTTTTTTTCTACAACATACTCAGAACATTTTATACTCCCCTGGATGGAGCCTACGTCCCTTTTGAAGCAAACCATATAATGAATGTAAGAAAAAAATTATTAAATATTAAATTATAAAAAAAAAAAGTAAGTATAAATAAAAGTTGATAAAAAGTTAATTGTAGTAATAGAGGAAGATTTACCGTGTCCATTAATATGACCTCAGTAATTACTTCCCTAACGTATTCGAACAACCTCTTACGCAGTACCTACCATCCATCCAGCATAATCTACTCATTTACCTAAACACGACCTTACATTTTCTTATGAAAAATATGGCATTGTAATTAGTTCTTATGCGGGTTAGTGTCAAATAAGTCAGTGTTTGTATCCTACCAAGAATTTCTAATGACCAGTTACATGTAGGTTTTTCTTTCAACTTTTTTTTCCTAGTATTTATTTAGGATATTATAGTGGCTAAAACAATATTAAATTTTTCCTAGCTTGTATAAATTTTTTTCGTGCGGTAAATATACTAAGGAACATTTAAATATATATGTATTGGATAACAAACATGGTCGGGTTTTTGTTACGGCCGCAAATTTAGATTTTCTTTCAGTCTAAACCAAAAAACATATTTAAAGAAATATCTTCCCAATCTTTTGCGCTTTAAAAGTACTTCGTTTCCTAGACTAATTTGGAACAGCTTGCATGAGTAAAGAGGAATTTTATATGTAATCAAAATTTTAGTGTCTGCCCTGATTTTAATTATAATCAATCTCTCATAGAGTTTATACAAGTCTCATTAATTAGCAAAATAAATAGTAATGAGTTTCATTAACCTGTTAGTTAAGTTTGAGGCACGGTATATCCCAATGAATTTTTATTAAGTCCTTATAGTTTTATGGTACATAGCGATAGTATTCGAGCAATTATTGGTACATAGGATAACCTATTATAAACTTATTAAACTATTCTTTATTATAGTATATGTATAATTATAATTAATATTCATTACAGATAACAATAATAATCAACTTATTCTAGTTATAATATCAGATTCTATATTATTTCTATACAATTTCTTCTAATCTCTCATTATATTTTTGGTATGGAATATATGAAGAAAGTCTGATTCCTCGACTTCTGAACTATTTTATCTCTTCCTCCTTATTCGGTGGAGAAGAAGTAATAAATGCAACTAGATAACATTACAATATCGGATTAATATCCATGACAGTGGATGGTCGGACCTGTTCTGAATACTAATAAATCCAACTGCTTCGAATAACCGAATCTAGCAATATCATTCCCTTGAAGAAACTAAATGCACTACTGATGACAAAGCTCTACGAGACCAGCTTCCATAAATATATCTTTTTACGGATAGTAATTAGTCAGTCTTCTTCTTTTTGGGAAGAAGGTCGCTTCGTATTATCTTAGTCAACAAGGATTATCAATTACTCTTGCAGTGTTTTTATCTATACCCAGTATTCTGGTTTTCCGGTTTCATACTTGGAAAATGTCAGGAGACGTTAATGCTGTGAAGATCTAAAGAGGAATGGCATGCAAGATAAGTGACTAAAGATTACATTGAAGTACACTGTAGATTAATGTCTGAGACAATAACTGCACGTTGATGAATGGAGCTTATATAATGCATTCTCAAGATGGGTGCGATTTAAGAATAATTAAAGAACATCATTAATATAACTAAATAATTTATAATATATGTTTTCATCCTTGATTTATTGAGGTTTAACATATAAAATCTATATATTATAAAGCCTGAACTGTGAAGAGCTCTGAACATTTCAAATCAACTTTAGGATAATAAAAAAAAAAATAGATGAAGGAATGGATTCTGAACATTTAAGTTCTGACTTGTATCCCTCTATACATAATGATTTATCATTTGCACGTTATGGAACGAATCGGGGTCGAGAAATCTTCTTGAGACAGAGGTCATATATTTGGAACCCGACACTGCAGGTAAATACCTGATACATCACATCCTTTAGTAATCATTGATCAAGAATCATTACATTCAAACGAAGTATTTACCCAAGAACCTTCATCAATAAATCATATAGGTGTCTTATGATTTAAAAAAAAAAATTTCTAAGACTCGAGTTGCATTTAGTTGTTCCTTAAGTTGAATTAAGTATTAATAAATTACTTAAATCTGCTGTCAGATTTTAGGATATTTTTCTTTATCAGTGACTCGGCACACAGCTAGTCCACAGAAGTTACACAGAAAAAGAGTGTTTTGATTAAAATGAATTAAATTTAAATAATTTCTTAATTGAACCGTTTGGATTAAGTAATATTACATTCTTTGTCACTTCAGAACACCAGTAATAGAGATATTTTATTTGATTCATATTTAGATTAACTATTAATTTTATTATTTATTTATAGTAGTATTGATATCCTATCGTGTTTAAAAAAAAAAAAAAGAGAGTAATTGATGAAATAATAAGATATTAATATTAAAGTTAAATAATCATAAACTTGATAAGAATATAAACATTTTAAATACAAATATACTTAAGAATAAACTATAAATCCTTTTTGTTATGTTATTTATAGAAAATTTACTGTAATTGACTGTCTTGGAGGTATACATTTTAAGTTAATTTTGATATTTATCCATCAATCAATTCATCAACATAATTAATCTGCAGATAAATATTCAGAAGAGTTAAAAATTGTTAATTTTATAATATTAGAAAATTCCTACACTCCGATTTTCTCAACTGAATAGGTGAATTGATAAAGTAAGGTAAATAACTAACTAGCCAACGTTCGACCTTTTGAGGCTTCGTCAAGGCTGAAAAACATTATACCAGATAAATGAAAAACAGAGATAGCACATCTCATATCGCCAATTAAAAAAAAATAACCAAATAGACATAGAACCTTACCACGAAACAGTTGAATCTGCACTGCTGTTGTTAATAAACTTTTTTCATCGGAAATAACTTTTTTGCCAGAATTACACAGCTGAATTTTTAAATTATTACGTTCAATTGAATAGTCATTTAAGATATAAGGAATAAAAGACAAGTTAATGTCATCAAATCTTTATTAGATTCGTGATTTCTATTAATTAGATTTTTAATTTAATTTTAAAGATAAACTTAAAGAATTTCCAAACCATTTTTGTCCCTTTTCAAGATCAGCGATCTATATTGAAACATAAGTTTTTTTTAAATTATATTATTTCAATTTCTTGAGACAAGGTAATTATTTATTAAATAAATCAAAACTTGTATCTTTTTTTGTCTGAACACTTTTTATTTTTCACCAGTCCATCATCGCTCCATTCAACACAAACATACAAAATTTATGATACGTTTTATTTCTTTGCCCACATCTATGTTTACTGAATCAAAAATCCTATTGACACTTATTCTGTAAAAAAAAAAAACCTTATAAAAAGTTCCTTTTAAGAGATAAATAATTTTAACTAATTCAGTAGAGCGTCTCCAATACCCGTCAGTAGGGTACTATAACCTAGCACCCTTACAACTTAATACAGTACAGCATCCGAGGGTCGCCTGGAACCTCCCTCAATTTCCAACCCCTCAGACGCTATATATCATCATCCCCTAACTTTATTGGTCTATGGACCCAGGAGGTGACAATTAGTCACCTGTCAATTAATTTAACACCCTTCACCCTCTCTGACAAATTCTGTATGTAAGTCGATACAACAATATTTGTAGTTGTCAGGGTTAGGTGAGGGGAGGGAGTTGAAAGAACAAATATCGCTTGATTTTGCTTAAATAAAAACTACTATTGTGATCCATCAAAATGTTAGCTGTAACTTATAAGTTTAATTTATTTATTCATTCCATCTCTACCCCTAAGGGTCATTGGTAGATCAAATAACAATTATGACAAATGACAATTATATATGTTTTAAAATGGTTTAATGATAATGCACTTCAATTTAGACTTATTTTCATTCAAGAGTATATAGTAACAGGTTCCTGTCATTAGCACACTAATAACATACTGCATCCCATCCTCTTCATTAAAATCCTACATATTACTTTAAAATGTGTAGTAATGTGCAATGGGATTAAAATCATTTGATATCAAAAATTGACAAGATTCCTTTATTACTTTAACTAATTTAATTTGGTATTGTATGGAAAATTTTGTTCTTGCAGAAGATAGTAATAACCAAAATAAATAGTAATGAGATTAATTATCCTCTTGGTTAAGTCTGACACACGGCAAAATGAATTATGTTCCTGTAGTTTGTTTAGTTGGACTGTCAAACGCGTTCTTCATCCACTTATTTATTCGAATAAAAATAATTATCGACTTATTCTAAAACGTTATATATTTTATTTGTCTTGGTGTATTTTTTTTATTTTTTTTTTTTTAAGATGGTTTAATAACAATTAAGAATGATTCCTCGAATAGTCTTTCGTCAACTATCTCATCTCCTTGTTCGGTGGGGAAGAAGTGTTAAATGCAACTAACAATATAAAATTATTTAACATGTCAGTGGACTGTCGCAAATGTGCTAAGCAGCCTGAAAAACTCTTTCGAGGTACTTGTCCAAACACAAATTTAAAATAGGAGTTTTGAGGAGACACCATATTAATCAAATCTGTGATTTTTTTTATGGTGTTGAGCATTGTCGAGTAATACTTATGAGCTCACTGAGTTTTAACAATTGTAATACACGCCACCTGCTGATAAATGCTTCTTGTAAAACTAGTTACATAGTTATAAAGTTGGCCTTGAGTAATCATTTTAGAATAGGAAACTATCGGTTTTACTGAAAAAAAAAAACTTTTCTGAGGAGGTTCCAGCAGTCCTAAAAGTGGACTGAATCTATTTCTTAGCTTGTACTCACTGACCTTCGAACAATTTAAATCAACTTTTTACTGAAAAAAATATATGCAACTAAAAATCTGATTCAGTTACGGACACACATCAACACCAATATCATACACTCTTTCCGAAACAAAATATTTTAATTATCATATCATATGTGGTGTAAAGGGAAAGATCACAGGTTTCTAAAGAAAGTAGCTATAATAAGAATATATATAAAATGAAAAATGCTGATGAAATTTAAAACAAAATCACTTGGCTGCACAAAAGTTTCTATGACCAAGCATATTCTAAAACACGTGTACCAGATATTGCAATGAATAACGGACTCCAGTTAACTTCCTTTTGATCCTAGTTTAAAGTGGATCCATCCCTAGTCGAAATCCCAAAAGAATTGCATACCGCTACTGTTTGACACTAGTGCCTTTACCCTACATATTTCATTTATTCCATGTCTATTTTATTGGTCCTAAGCAATGATTTAGGAACTGAAATGAAAGATAATTTTAAGATTATACAAGAATGTTCTCTTTGAATGAAAAATTTCATAATATAAGGAGAGGGTTGCGAATATTTTTGACATTTTCAATTTATGTAAAACTGTATCTTAGAAAGTAAAGATCGTTTTGAGTTCGTTTAGGTCTATAATTTTAGCTACTTTTATGGATCTTAAAAAAGAAAATCT
The DNA here is from genome assembly GCF_000696795.3 of Halyomorpha halys. NCBI lineage: Eukaryota > Metazoa > Arthropoda > Insecta > Hemiptera > Pentatomidae > Halyomorpha > Halyomorpha halys. Next base: position 217,648 of record NW_027114607.1, read on the forward strand.
ATTCGACCGGAAAAATATTTCCAGAGTTATTTAGTAACAACTAAACGAAATGGCCTTACTTGCCTTTGAATCATCTGCGAGAAACATAGGCAATTAAACGTTTTTATTTACTCGTTATTTTATCTAACCCTACAAGTTTACAAGAACTCTGTGTTAGTCGCAATTCTATTACTTAATCTATGTCGAATGGACGAAGGTCATTTAATGCATTATTGTTCAGCCACCAAAATGTTCCTCTCTCATATTTCTACATACAAATATGTTTATGATAAGCAATACTTTAATAAAAATCAATACTACATAAATGATAATAAGTGGAAAAATTTTCCACCACTAAAAATCAGTAAGAATTATAAGATTTTAGTAATAGAAATTATGCTTAAATTATTTCTAACTTATAATAATTTTAAATAATAAAGAAAGAATAAATTAAAGTATTATATCTAGACTGTTCATAAATAATCACAACAGTCAAAATTCAAATACACATCAATCATTCTTGTACACAGTTGATCAAAGAGAGTTATTGATTTAGTTTCGAAGAGAACTTCATTGATCAAGCACCGAATCGTAGTTCAAAGCCCAAAGCTAATCAAGGTTTTACAATAGCAAAAGCTCTGAAGGGAACTTGTTACATACGGTTTGTCAAATTTTTAGGAATTGTTTAACTTTTTTAAGGCCAAATAATGGAAAAACGGTAGTATAAATTAGAATTTAAACCCATTTAGAGCCAGGAAGGAAAATGAGTAACAATTGGAGACACTTTGAGGTAAACAAGGGTATTGACATTTATAAGTCAATATTTTTATTATTGTTGAATAAACAACTACACTATATCTATTACTATAATAAAAATCATAGAATGAATAAAATTAGAAAGAAACATGATAACAGTAATTATTAGACTAATAAAAAAAAAATAACTGGGTTAAAACCTCTGAAAATTATAATACAATGATTATTATTTTATTTCATTATAATGAAACAACAAAATATTAAGTGTGTTTTTAGATTCTATGTTTCTTGAAACGTAAAATCTCTAAATTTTAATATTAATTTTGTTTTCTTGGTCGGTTCATTATTCAAAATAAAACTAAGACTATTGCATTTCATATTTTCAATTTTAATTTCAAATTAACATTACTATTTGTTTTTTATGGCTAAATACTGCTATAAGATTCGTATTTTATATTCCTGTTTTATTTGTTGCTGAACTTGGTTTTCTTTAGTCGTCATGCATTTTTGTTTTCTTAATATACGTATGTAAATACTAACAATGGATAATGAATAATATTTACAAGATATTTATTTATAATAATTATAAGAAGCATGAATTTGTTACAGTGAGCGTATAATCACTGTTACCGATACTCACCAACAGCAATGGCTAAGATTGAATCTCATCGATCGAGTACAGCACCTATCGTTAGGGATATTAGTTTTGCAGTCTCTGACAGGGCGATATCTGGCAGTGGCTCTGAGGCTCCTCTGATTGCCAACACCGGCCCCCATCGGCCCGCCTCAAGAAAGCTGACTGTAGCAGGCAGTAAGAAGAAGATCCGTAGATAGGGATCCTTGCTCATGACAGCTCTTGACAGATCCTCTATAATTCTAATTACACAAGAAGATAGCGATCTAGGGACATAGCCTCGACAAAGCCTGCACTGCGGCAATTAGGCTACGACGCCTGCGACTTCCTGATAACAAGTCCTATCAAAGGCTTCCCGACTCAGAAACATTTTCACATTCCTTCAATCCCCCTTTCGCACGGAAGAGGCAAGCGAGTGTGTTTGCTCTTAAAGCTCCTTCAAACTTCTCCTTAATTTATCTGAGAAAAGTTGCCTCCTGACTTCTACTGATATGAGGTTTAAGGTCCGCCATTTAATGACTAATGGAAGTGACTTCACCCAATTCTTACTTGAATGCCATCGGCACAGCTTCATATATTTGTCAATGTTTTAATTTTTACATGTAGACTTAAATGAATAAATTAGTATGACAATTTAAAAAGAAATTATTAATGAAAACCTTTCAGAAAATATTGAACGTAGATTTTCGAAATTTGTGTTTATTATAATACCAATAAAACGTTAGGAATATATTTTTCATATTATTCACGTGAGTAGTCTTTTCCTATAACTTTTTTCAAAATTCAAAATTGAAAATAACCTAATCTCATTATGTATCAGATTACAAAAATGCTCATTGAATAACAACCGATTATGATGAGTGATGTTTATAGCTCAGTTTCAATTTTATTGCATCTACTTTCACTTTATTGGTGACATGGCGACGTCTAAACTAAGAAATTATTTTTACTTGTTTTCTAAATTTTTAAAAATCAAAAACTGTTATTGCAGATTTTTTTTTTTTTAAATGTTTGTTATTTCGATATATTGCTTAAATTCACACCAATTTTCAACATCGATAAACGATGGATCACGAATAAATAAGATAAAAATTGTTGACTCCATAACAAAGAATATGACACCGTTTATTATTATTATTATTTTATTTTTTTAAGCACGACTTTGTGAAAATCAATAGACATATTGAAATATCGAACAATATCTGTGTAAGAAAAAGGAAATTGCTATCGATGATAGCCTATTCTTTACATCAGCGAAGAAGATAAACCGAAAATATGAGGTGGAGCAGTTGATGCAATATGTCTCAGTGACGGATCAGCCCTGGGGAGGTAGATATGGGCGGTCGGTGACGGATGGACATATTTCTTGGATGGTCGGACAAATGTCGGGCAAAGCAAACAGACGGCTAATACAGACCAAGACTGATGGTACCAGATCCATCACCGCCCTATCGATAGTGCTCAGTCCATCCCGGGCTAATTGCACCTTTCATAACCCGCTCTTCGTGAGGCAGGCGAGCCTTTCATATAATAAAGCTGTTGGCTCACGTCAGATCGGAAGTCCTCATTATGTACCTTTTTAGCAGTCTCTGTATCGATTGGTGTCGAGTAGCCCCAACTCCTTAAATCGCACGAAACCTTTCATGGATCCTATTCTCGGCCCCTTATGTGAGAATAATAAAATAACACAAATGTCATCTACTCACATTTTTTGCTAAGATATTTTAAGTGTTAATATAAGTTGTAGCCCGGAATTCGCCTGATTTTTTATCTATTTAGAGAGCGACATAATTGTTTATTATAATGATTATCAGGGAACCATATCCCCATAATAAACATTTTTTTTCTTAATGTAAATTCAGAAACCGAATTACGTTTTGCTTATCAAACACGATTAATTCAAGATCAGGAGAAGGGATTGATTAATGATTTATAAATTTTGGACGACGCTGAATTTAAAGGGAAAATAACATTACATGATTAAGTAAAGGAAATTAGTAAAGCTATAGTAGAAATATCTGTATTTTTTTTTTAAATCAATCAAATATTTGAAAGGAAGCTTGAGCTGCAGAATCCCCGTTACAAAGTATTTTTCCCTTATTTTTGTTTAGAAAACAGATAAAAGTGTATTACTAATACTTTAAAATATAATAATGCATTAAAATATTATTAATACTTAATACAGTCCCTAACGAAATAGTCGAGAAAAAAATTGAGTATCCAAGTCAGTTCTATACCATCAGCCTAATTTTTTTTAAAAAGTTTGGAGGAGCTATTGAGGTGCTTAAGACTAAATAAAAAATAGCGGAAGTGAGGGAAAAAGTTAAGATTCTCAAACCATTTAGCTTAATTAACCTCTAACTAAATTTGGATGGTCAGTTGTACAAAAATCCTTGAAATTGTGAAAAAAATTGGAAAATAAAGTTTTTGTTTTTTTTGTTTAATATATCTATTGGCAATTTAAACTGTAAATTACAATATATTCAATAAATTTTATCTCAGTTATAAAGGAGTGGCACAGGCGTGTGGAGACAACCCATTTGTAGAACTCTTTTTTCTTTTTTTTTTTTTTTTTT
>NW_027114607.1:222857-239681 GCF_000696795.3 Halyomorpha halys
GGAACCCCTGCCTCGATGGGGTAGATATTTGAGTACTCAGAACCACTGCAAACTCGAAAGGAACGATCTGAGAGGTAGGAGCGGAGGGTAAGGTATAAGGTTTGGGGTAATGTGGATTTGAGTTTGAAGAGTAATCCGGAATGCCATACCCGGTCAAAAGCTTGCGCTATGTCCAGAAAGGCACCCGAGCAGTATTGTTTCTTTTCAAGAGCTGTAGAACTCTAATGACGTTTTTACATTAGCAGGTCTCTTGGATTGTCAAGAATGGAAGAGGATGCAAAGTTAGAAACTAATGGGTTTGGGTGGTTAGGGAGTTTATTATGGAAGGAATGATATCTGGTTCGGGTTAAATCGGTTTCATATGGAGCACTAAGGTCTTTATGTATGATTTGATGTGTGGCAAAGTAATGGGCATTGAGAATTTTACGAAGGATTTTGGATTCTAAGGATTAGATACGAGAGCAATTCGAAGGTTTAGTGGAGCTCCAAAGCTTAACTCCGTATGTCTAGATTGGCCTTATTACAATCTTGTAGATCAGTCGTTTGTAATGAATTGGAAGCTTAGACCGTTTTTCCAGTAAGTGCTGTAATAGTCGGAATTTACGTGCAGTTTCCTGTCTTTTCAGTCTTGTGTGAGGATTCCAGGTTAGTTTTTCCAGATGTAGTCCGAGGTAGCGGATCTGTTCGACAGGGGTAAGAGCAACATTATTAAAGGAAACTGTAAGGCAGTCGACGAAGGGTAAAGGTGATTTGATGGGATTTATTTTTATTGTTTCAATTACACCAATCTTCGAGGGCTGTGATGTGGGATTGGAGAGTTTGGGATGCAATTAAATGGTTATTATTAACTGCGAGCACACATGTGTCATCGCCATACGTAGTGAGGATCGTACTAGGATTGGTTGGGATGCCAGCTGTATAGACGGTGTGGAGGATGAGACCGAGGATATTACCTTGAGGAACACCAGCAGACTGAGAATAGAGGAATGAATAGGTTACCATTGTGGTTTTCTTGGAGTAATCTATGGTTACTAATAAGTAACCCAACAAACGAAGCCCTGCAAAGTGGGACGAAACGTTGGTTTACAATAAATAGATTTCTTCTACTATTTTAATAACCTTATTGACCGCCACCCGGACTATCCTCCTTCAATCTACTTCATATAGTCAACTATTTTCTTCCAATTTCATTAGCTATTTCGAATTTTGAAAGAAATTTGTTTATGTTATCGAAACTAAATTTATTTTACTGACATTACATATTTTAAATAAATAAGAATTTTCATACTGAATTAGATTCTGTAAAAATATAATAATATAAGGCTAAAAATTCAGCTCAAAATAAAATACGTAGTAGTATAAAAAGATCAGTGGCATCACTACAACTTGAATTCCAGTTATAACTTGAAGCATTTTTTTTATTTCTTAATTAACTATAAGCTATCATCCATGAATATTATTTAGGAAGATTTTAATATTGAATGAAATTAATTAATTAAATGAAATTAATCATTTTAATGCTGAATATAATACAATTTTATTTTGGAACAAATATCACCTTTTTTTACACAACACTTCTTGATACATTGTAGATATGGTGGAGCTAGATTGAGATTTATTTTTGCGATAAAGAGCTTGATACTGACAAGACAATAGGACCCTGGTTGAGTGAGACAGGGGATCGCTCAGGTGTTGGGTATACAATACAGCTCTACACAAAGGGGGGGGAGAGGGAATTGTGTTTGGCAAACCTGAGTATTGTCCGATCTGATCCACAGCAAATAGATCCTAGTAGGGCATAGAGACTCATTTGACGCGCTCTTGACTTGAGCTAACCTATAGTCGTGTATGGTCAAATTCCTGTTTATAGCTGTTATCTCAATCTCTTCTAATCTGCATATAATTATTAAATTGACTTTTGAAAAAATAATTATTATTTATTTTTTTATATAGATGATGATCGAAAATAACACTTATTTCAGGAGTGATAGTTTATCAAAAATGTAGTTCAGTTTCTTCAATCTCGCATTTTTATCTCAATTTGCTGTTAAGATTTAATTTGCAGAGAAACCACGCAATATACCACATAAATCCAAATTTTATTTCTAACTCAATATTCCTCAAATTTTGTAACCTTTTCCGAAATCTACGATAATTTGTATTTATAATACTGATTTGAAGGTAAATGTCCTCTGGCGATTCTGAGGCAGGCAAAAAAAGTAAACGTGTAAAAATTATTAACTTACAGAAATACTCAATAGAATTTCACGATATAAATATTTTAGGAATGACTTTCGGTATTTCATAAAAATTGCTTTATTTCATTAGCTTTACACTGGTGACTTGCTTGCTTTGGCTGCTGGCATTGCCTAGAGAAGTGGAATTTTCCTATCTGCTGGTTACTTATATGAGATTTATCCAATGTTGTGGAAGTGGTGACAAAATTCGTGAAATGCTCAGTGAGAGCAATGAAATCTAAATATATGTAACGTGTTATTATTTTTTTTTTTTTTTTTAGAGAACACGTTTGAGATTAAAAGATGTGGTTGGTGTTAATAAACTATTTTATTAATTTTTGAACTAAAACTGAACCCAATTTCTCTAGATTCGGCATACCCTCCTGAAAATCATTGTATAGAATGAAAATATAATTCCAAGATTTTGCTGAAAACTTTTTTTCTCTTTTTTTTTGGACGAATGGCTCAACATTAGCGAACTTAGTGTGTGAAATAGCAAAGAAATTAATAGATTCCATCTTAAGACACAATTTTATGGAATAACCTCAACACTAGGACTATAAAAATCTAGAGATATATGCGAAAATAAAAAATGAATATTCTACCAACTTTCTGTATTCCGTTTCCGTCCTAGAGAGTGAATAGAAGTAAGTAGTAGTAACTTCGATATAAATACGGAGCTGAAGCAAGGAGATTATTGTGTGAAGTCATTTCGTATTTATTGGGAAGATAGATACATATACCTGCATGGTCTGTTAATGCTACAAAATTGTAATTTGGAGAAGTAGTGAAAGAGGAGGAAAATAAATAAGCATATAACGAACTTTCAGTATGAAAAAAAGAATATTTTTATCCGTAAACGGCCAATGTAAAGGTGTAAATAAGGATGGCTCTAAGAGGATAATTACAATTATTGTGTAGAATAGTCAAATTTATGTGCCTGTTAGGGACAACTATAACCGATAGGTGAGGTAGAAATAAAATAATATATCCTGAGCTCATATCGGTGATTCTGTTCGATTTGAGGTGTGTGGGTTACAATGGTGTATTCTAGATTTTTATAATTTTTTAAACTGTAGAGCTACTAATGTTCGTAAAACTTAAAACGAATGGGGTTGGAAAATAACCAATTGCATTGAGAATAACATATGACATCAAGTGAGAGATTTTAAACATCCTGGAACTCTATTACAGGTGTTGTGGTAAACATTTTACATTCAAAAGGAATATTCGTAGCATCCGATATGTTGATCTTAAAAAAATATGTAAAACACATCTCAACTTGATGATATTACTAGATTAGATTTGACGAAGAAACAGACAGGTTATCCTAAACAGGAGAACAGGGAGGGGATTAGCTGTATCGCGGTAGGTACAGGGCGGGTTGGCCGCGGGCCAGGGGAAGGCAGTATTCATTACCAGCCGTGGAAGAGGTCCAGCGGCTGTTTTATAACCACATCTTCAGGGACCAGTATATCACTTAGCCACTATCAATGGGGTGTCGATGCCAAAACCGTTAATACTCTGTCCCTTTGTCTACATTTCTTTACCTCATTTAGGCAGTTTTTTTCTTGCGGAGGGAGGAGAAAATGTATTGTCGAGGAAAACTTTGGAATGAATGGTTTTTAATCCAATGGAAGCCAGTTCTAGTCTTTATCTCAAGGATTATATCTTTTGCAGGAGAGGGTTTAATCGGAACTAAGTTGGTAATGTTTAAAAATTGAATATGAAATATCAACAAGTATCTGTAAAGGTTGGGAGCGGACCAGTTCAGTGATTAAAAGCGCTGTGCTACTAACTTTAAGGACTGGGCTGTGATAGATAATTATCCATTATGTTACTGTAGCCGTAAGTCACCCTTGTGGATTCTGGGAGCCCACTGGAGTTAACCCAGTCTTATAAAGTGGGAACCCCCAAATCTTTGCTTGAAACTCTGGTGGTTGAGCATAATCGTAAACAAATCACCTCCTTGCACACCATTGTTCAAGAGCTCGTACTACCTAACAAGGTATTGGATCTGTGATCCATTCATGTTTCGTTGCGGTGTAGATTTTAATTTTTCATTTTGTAAACCTATCGGCACCTAGGACTTTATTTTTGAAGAATTGGTGAAATAACTTCTTTTTTTTTCCACCAGGCTATTTTACTATATCTAATAGATTTGCCTTCTCAGTAGTAAACTAGAAAAGTGGAAAAAAACAAAGAATTTATTCAATGTTTACAAACTTTTATGCTTTGTCTTAGGTAGTCATAATTTTTACCCTCTGTTTTTATTTTGACATTGAATATATATATAGCCGAGATAACTTCAACCTCTTTTATTCTTTCTAGCTTTACTGATAAAAAGAGGTGTTAGGTTCCCTAAATGTATTTCACTTGCTAATTTTTTTTTTGTAATATCTTTATTGAAATTTACAACTGTATATTACATAATACATTCAGTAAATTTGATCTTAGTTAAAATGTAGTGTTACAGGCGTGTAGAGCAACTACCCATTGGTAGCACTCTAATGACATTTTACATTAGCTGGTCTCGTGGCCATCTTCTTATCAGGCGTCTCAGAGGATTTTCAGGAATGGAAGATTTTCAGAAAAGGGTGCAAGGTTAGAAACTAGGGGGTTTGAGTGGTTAGGGAGTTTATAATGGAAGGACAGATATCTGGTTCGGGCTAGATCGGTTACATAGGGAACATTAAGGTCTTTATGTATGATTTTATTTGTGACAAAGTAAGGAGCATTGAGGATTTTACGAAGGATTTTGGATAGTAAGGATTGAATACGAGAGGAATTCGAAGGTTTAGTAGAGCCCCAAAGCTCAACTCCATATGTCCAGATTGACCTTATTACAGTTATGTAGATCAGTCTTTTGTAATGTCACCTGCTATTTAAATTCAAAAAATCAATTTTTAGGTCTCTCTGGGTTAGATACTTTAGGCTATTGCTGGCCCGAGAAGGTATCACCTATTCACTAAGCTCATTAATGGCTTCATCCAAGTTCTAAGATAGTCTTAGTAAGGCCAAGTAAGGCGTTGTATGCAGTACTTTAATGTATCTTATATCAATAGCTCGCTAACACACTGACAATCGCAGGAGGGCTTCAATGGTTCCTGATGAAACCGTGTTGGTTTGGTTGGATTAATCTTGTAAGAATTGGTTGTAAGCTGGTTAAATCAATTATTCTAAAGCTTAGCTCGACACAGAAAGGTGACTGGAGATCTATATGAGTGAAGTTATTGCATAACAGCCTCAGGACAGCAACCTTCAACCTCTTAAGTAAATATTATGAAAGATAAAAATCATTTTTTTAAAAAAATTTTAAATAAAATATTTATAAAGTTTTAGTTATTATTATTAGGCTTTAAACTGATCAGAAAGGTATTTCTTTAATTATACATCTAGGTCAATATATTATTTTTCTTCGTAGTTTGCATGATACCGAAATAGATTAATATTTTAAGAAATTTAAAGTCTGGGTCTTTTATATATTTGTCTGTAAGTTTCAAATAAAATTAATTCAAATATGGATTACATGTCTAAAATCCATTATACATATTCGATATAAACTACAAATATTGATAGAATAAAGAACGCTCTCGAGAAATGAATTCGGATTATCGTTTAGCAGAGAACATTTTGGAATAAATATTTATGTGTTATAATACACCAATATCTCTAAATTTATAGGCAGTAGCCCGTATAATACTGTTATTAAGCCAGGATTTATGGCCAGGAATTTAGGGTAATATTTATTTTATAGAAGCGGTGTCATTATTTATGGGATCTTAATGGCGAGGCAGGTTCCGCGGAGAAGAGGATGAAAATAGTTAAATAATATGAAGACACTGAGTGAGCGGTGGAAGGTAGCAAAGAATTTATTGCAATTCATTTAGGTGATGACCTAGAAAGATTTTCTCACCTAAATGTATATTCATCCTACTATAACAGAGATTCAAATTAATGTTTTAGGTATAATTATAATAGTTAATTAGTGTTCTTACTTCTAAAATAATTTTGAGAAAGATAAAATCTAAATTCTTGCTTATAATTTTAAGAAGAGGCGCTTATTATTAATTTATTTTTGGTGTGTGTCACAGGCATTCACTCAGATATGAAGTCTTACTTTGGTACTAGTTTATTTTTGTTATTGTTATAAGGGAGGATACATACATTATATTTATAAAAATCTTGAACTACAGTGTTATATAATATTTCTAAAGTTTATTTTCCCATTTCACTCATCGTTCTACCTGCTGTTGAATTGGGCTTCATGCTTCTCTGGTGATGATAGGAAAAAAAAAATCTTCACATCTTATAGTATCCTTTATACTAATAGTTGTCGATGGGTAGCCAGGGTAGTCAGAATTCAATATAGAATATTTAAATAAATATAAATATTTTTTAGATACATACTCATTATTATGATTTACAACTGGATTAAAATATCTATGACATACGAATAAAATGAATGTCTGGTAATTTTTTTTACAAAATTAATTTTAATTGCTGAAGGAATATATTTTAAAGAGCTGAAGGAAATACTTAGGAAAAGTAGTGGATTGAAATCTATAGGGACTTAGCAAAGCTTACACGATAGATAAAAATAAATAAAAAAAGTAAATCTGGTTCATACTTTAAATATAAATAATTATTTATAATCAAATAACTTATTTTCCAAAGTGTTTTTATTTGTTAAAGCTTTATTATATTGTACACCCTTTATCCACTTCTTTATTCTTCATATCCTGAACAACGTTACGGGCTCTTCTACCCATTATTAAGTTATTTTCGTAGATAAAATAATATATATGAACATAAATAATAAAAATAATGTTAAATAAATTAAAAACGGCGTTGGAAGCAACAATAACACAGGTAGAAATTGACGAAATTTATTGATTATTATGGAAAAACAACAATGGCAATTATATTGATTGAATTTCCCCCAGATCGCAGTTGAAAAAAAGATAAAGCGATGCAAATCTATTGGATTTTTGAATCGTACTCAAAACTGATGAGGTATGCATACCGATGCTAGTAAATCAGAGCCAGTAAGGTAGAACGGGCTTTCTGGAGGTCTAAGTGCTCCTGGCTGTCAGGCTAAGTAAGTTAGCTGCGAAGAATTTTAAATGTAGGAGATGTAATGGGATCCTGGGTTCTGGACCCTTTTAGCCTCAACAGGGGAAGGAAAAATATCAGAATAAATAACACGAGTTTTTTTAGGGGTCCATGCACAACTTTCCATTATCGCCTGGACTGAAGCCAGAGTACAGAGGCGAAAAATTTACTTATACCGCAATAAATTATATTTATTAATGGCATTATATGCCCTTGGGCTATTTATTTATTTATCGATCTCAGCATCATAAAAACAGAGAAAAGCTTCGTCTCAAAAATTCAATGCATTATCAAATCCACCTATTTAAAATGTATATTTTAATTTTAATTTATTTTAAGGATTCTCTTTATTGGGAAAACATGTTATCCTTAATTTATTTTTAATTATCAATTTACACTAAAAGAGGAGTAATGACGATTTAGATCGAATAAACTTATTCCTAAATACATTGTTACATATTTCACTTGAAAAAGAAAATTAATGTTTTATCATAGTTTTATTTTTTTCTCAAATTTTAAATTGCAGCACTTACTTATTTTTCTCAAGCAAAAATTCAGTTGTGGAATAACAATAGCCGTTTGAGGGAAATTTGTATGACAAATGTCAAAGATTATAGATAATCTTTCAGTAATTTGTTGTTGTCCATTGTATTTTTTCATAACGACTCTAAGAAGAAGTATAATAAGATACTTGAAAAAATATCATCAGAAATTTCCTTTTCCTTCTTTTTTGTATCAAAATATACATCAAATTAAAATTAATACCTGCTTAATGAATTTAATATTTATAAGGTTTTGGATTTACTAAATATTCATTCTTTTCATTATTATTTCTAATTATATTAATATAATTAACAATATAAGCTAAATTGGCTATATCGTTACATTCCAGGTTTTAAAAGTTTAAAATCGCTTGGAAATTTCAAAACGATTTCGACTTCCGTTGTGATTTCACATTAAACAAAAACCAATCAATTTAGAACGGTATATTTCAAATTCTACAAACCAGATAGTGTGTAATTAATTTAATAAGTTGGACAATAGAATGTGTTATAAAAACCACTAATATGGACAAAATCAGTAATGGCATCTCATAACTACATTAAATAATGTTTTATTACATAGTTAGAGTATAATGAAGCATGAATAGATTGCAATGTGTTCCTAATGTTAAGACCTACCAGAGTAGCAAAGCGTCATTAAAATTAATGTTTTATACAAAATGTAGTCAATGAAATTAAACCAAAGCTAATTTGTTTATAATTAGGACAATGTTGTGCAAAATAGCCAGATATGTGTTTGTATATTTCTTTCAAATTTATCTTATACATAATATATTGATTAGAAAAAAAGTGTAGTATCCACACTAAGTGCACAATAGTGTTAACAGTTCTTGAAAGTGCACAGAACAGTATAAGGCAATATAGTTTTATAAATTATTAACAAACATACCTATATTAACTAATTGATCTGCTGAAAAGTATCTATTGGACATTTTTTTTCCTATTGTATTAGTATTTGGTTGGGGAAACTACTCCGGCAAGTGGGCTTCCTGGTTCTTCTTACCAACCCCTAGTGGCTACCAGAGTGACCGCCGCGTACTAACTAAGGTGGGAGTGTCAAGATTAATTTTTGGGACCGCCAAGAAATTATTATTAATCACCCCAGGTGGAATCGAACGATCCGAACCGAGCGCTGTGGGAACTACACTCCAATCCGCACCGCCGTCACGTCCGTCAATTGTTCCCAACTTAATTAACATAGCAGTATATATATACATATATATATATATATATATATATATATATATAAGTTACAGCCTTAGTCAGCTGTTACTTCGATGTCAGCTGACTGAGGAGATCAGCTGATCGCATGTATATAAATATAGTATGTTACAGCAGTTCATACGTGTTACATCTTATTCCTTCTTCTCTTTTTTGACATTTGCCTTTCGCTGATATTTAACTTTATATATATATATACGTAAATGATATAATAAATTATATAAAAAAAAAATTAAATATTAAATTGTTGAGGAAAAAATCACGATATTAATTATAATATTAAATAGATGAAAAAATTAGGCAACAGGTTAATATGATGATCATGCAAGTCTTGCTGCCTGCCATGAACTATATACAATCGAACTAGTGAATAATGAAATGAAATGAAATGAAAAAATAACTTTATTCTGGGACATATGTCCCCTAAGAATAATTACAAGGTTCATATAGTGAGATTTTTATCTGGCGAGTGTTTGCAAATTTTCAGGTAGTAGAATGAAATTACATTGGTATATTGGCTTTACTACTGTTTATAATGTTAATCAATAACTGCCTATTTATTTGATTACAAAGATGTGGAGCTTTGGTTATTCAATAAATGAAGGAATAGGTGTTATTTAACACTTAAATAAAAAGGAGAGAATGGATGAGGACTGGCGAATGGAGATGGGAAGAGAATTCCAGAGGGAGGTAGCACGTATGACGAAGGATTTGCTAAAGAAGGAGGTTCTATAGGAGGGCATATATAAATCATTCGGATGAGATCTGGTGATGGATAATGATGAATAAAAAAGAAAAAGATTCATTCATAATTGTTTTAGGCTTTACATTTTTATTTCCATAGAAAAATAAACTTACTATCTAGATCAAATATTTCATAGAATAAGATAAATTTCGAAGTTGCTCCTGTTGAACACCTGAATCAAACTCAACTTTGTAGCAAGCCGCTTCCTCCTACCCTCGGAAAGATAATCTCTTTCCGATTTCTGAGAGCACTGACCTTGGCCCGCGAGGAGGCTCCCCTCGACTCGAAGCCCTCTTAGGGTCGTTAGCAGCACCTGCTCCTCGCTCCAGATCTGTTTCCCTGGTAAGTGTGTTTGTCATTTCCACTAGCACCAGCTGCTACAGACCATTCTTCCACTTCGGAGGTCACGTATCGATTAGTGTTTTCATATCATGGTCATACAAACTGTTTCTAATAGACTTATTTGGAAAAATTCAAAGTTCAATGTTCAAAATTCTCAAATTTCAATATTTGTATAAAAGTACGAATCCCCTGATTATTATTAGTTATAACTACTAGAGAATTATTTTCCCTCAATTTAGTCTTGTGTAATGATTATTCCCCGCAAACATGGGAACGATTCTCATTTTTATTTATGTCTCAGCTTAGGATAAGGTAATAAATAATTTTTGATCTTATGATATTATAAAAGTAAGAATCCCCTGATTATTATAAGTTATAATTACTAGAAAATTATTTTCATCAATTTAGCTTTATAAGGAATCTAATTAATTTTTTTTGTCAGACCCTCACCTAACATACATGCTGCGTTCACGATGTTTCAAGACTCCTCTCACAAGCAAAAATGAACAAAACATTTTTGTACAGTGATCATAAAGTCTTCAATTCTCTCTACCTGCTCTAAAAGAGAAGCAACTCGACACAATTCCAATTTCGAGTTGCTTCTCTTTAAGATCTCTCCGATTCGGGATAACAAAAAAAAAGTAACTGGGAGCTAGGTCGGACCTGTGACAATCTGTGAATTAAGTGTTAAAATTAAATAAATAAACTGCTTTTATCCCCCTTCTGAATAACTTCTCCGAAAAACAAATGTATTGGTCGGAGAATATTGTCGATTTATAAAATTCTCTACAACTTGTAAAACAATTTCTAGTACTTTTTCACTACTTATCCCGCCCTCTCCAGATATATGACGGGTTTCCAGTTTGTTAAATATCGAATATATAGCTAAAAAAAAAAAAAAGTAGTCCTCATTACCAAAAGCTATTTCAACTGGAAAATGTATCATAGCTATTTCTCTATTGCCCACCATAATGTCCCACCACGTTAAAACTATGTGCGGCTTGGAGCGGGAACTACCAATGTCCAAATTAAAAAAAAAAAAGAAATGGTTCTCAAAAACTTAAATTGAAGGTTTACACATGCGTGAATGTATAAACGATATTTTGGTAAAAAATGAAAACAGTAGATACGTGCTTTTCCAAGAAATCTGATTGTTAGTAGTATTGAAGTAAAAGTTTAAAGTTTTTTTTTTTTTGTTTTTTTTAAATTATTTATTTAATGTAATTTAGAACTGTACAAAATAATACAATAGATAAATATGTAATATGTTTCATATACAGTTTAAAATCTTGGGAAGGAACCACCCATTTGTGGTACTTCAAACATCAATTTAAATTAGAAGGTCCCGTGGCCATCTCGCCTCGGAGGATTATCAGGGAGTGTTAAGGATGAAAGACTATGAATTAATGGGTTAGAATGGTTAAGGAGTTTGGAATGAAAAGACGCGTATCTGTTTTGGGTCAAATCTGCAACGAATGGGATGCAGGATGGGGGTCTTTGTGAATGAGTTTATTTACGATGAGTTGACGTTTATTAGACGTTGATGAGGTTTATTTACGATTTTGTGGATGAGTTTATTTACGTATCAAGGATACGTAGGATATTGGATTGTAACGATTGTATACGGGAAGAATTTGATGGTTTGGTGGAGCCCCAGAGCTCAATTCCATATGTCCAAATTGGTCTCATTATTGTAGTGTATACAAATGTTTTGTTTATTTTAAAGTTAAAGAGAAAACTTTATCTCCATATGATCCCCCAGTGGCTCGGCGAGATAAAGGATGGAAAGTTGCCATATTGATTCGCCGGTATAGATCATCACTCACAAATCATGTATATAATTTGTAAATAATATTTTATTGAGCTTTTAATACATAGTAAATCTGTTATTTTTTTATAAAACTGGTATCATTTTTCATTGCTCCTTACCCTCTTCATATATATATAATTCACTAACAGTGGCCCCAATGGGTCGACATTATACACTTTCATGTATGGAGATCGACAAAACAATTTAAACATAAGTCTGATGTTTATAAAAATATATATATGACTGGTATTATTCGACCATGGAACAAAAAAATACTAGGAGGAATATTTTATTTAATCTTGTTGCAAGTAAAATATGTTGGGAATCAACCCACTCTCTTTTCACTTGTAGACCACACTCTACAAAACTTTTCCTAAACATCAAGAACAACTGGGATGAGGAGAACCAATTCTTACAAATTTCTACTTTCTACTTAAACCAAATTTAACATCTGGTCCACAAGGTAGCGTGATCATAATTGCCAATTTTAACTGTAACTTAGATTTTAAAGCGATATAAAGCTGATGAGTAGGTCTAAAAGAGTCAATAAGCCATTTTGTACTTTGGACCCCAGCCTCGACCCTACCTTAACCACTCACGTGACCTTGGATTTTGGACCCTAGCCTCGACCCCACCTTAACCACTCACGTGACCGTGGACTTAAAACCCTAGCCTCGAACCAGCCATAACCACTTCCATGTCCTTGGATTTGGACCCTAGCCTCGAACCAGCCTTAACCACTGGTCACGTGACCTTGGACTTTGGACCCTAGCCTCGATCCTACCTTTACCACTGGTCACGTGACCTATTGGGGGGGTTGAATTTAAATTTTTACTTCGACCTACCCTTAACCACTCACGTGGTCGGTCACGTGATCATTAGGCAGCCAATGGAGGCTAATATTCGGTCATGTGACTCCCTGGCGGGGGATTTAAATTCAAATTTAGTTCGACATAATCACTCACGTGATCATTAGGCCACGCCCCCTTTATAAGTCACCGCCACCAGGAGCTGAGTGTACCCGGACGTCATTTTATTTTTTATTTTGTTTACCCCCACCACCCATCGAAGGTAACCACTTCTTATATTATAACCTCCGGACGCCATTTTGGTTTTTCTTGCAACTTGAGAGATTGAGGGTTTTAGAAGTGTCATAGTATGCTCGGCCGCCACTTTGCTTTTATACTGTTTGAAAGACCTAAGGGTTTGGTGGAGCCTGATTGCGCCATTTTGTATTTTCCTCACCATTTTAATATGAGATCTTGCGATCTTCTTCTTATCGTTAGCCGCCATTTTTGTTTGCAAGTGTGTCGCGATCCTTATCTTTTCGTTCGTTACCATTTTATTGCGATTTACGGCTTAAACAAACTTAGAGATAAATAGATCTCTTACTAAGTAGTACTTCTTAATCTCTTTTATCTTTCAGTAGTTTCGACTTTGAACCTTATTCCCTCAGTTTTTAATCTTTTAGTGTAAACAATGTGAATAATTTGAACAGGTTAAACCTAAAATATAGACACTGATTTGTAGACCTTTATATTCTAATCCCTTCGATGAATGTAAACAAGGGACTTTGAACTCGTATAATTCTTAAAACATACAAAAAGAGATAAACAGATCAGTTACTATGGAAGATCTGGCGATCCTCATCTTTTCCTTCACCGCTATATTGATCACGTGACTCACGGTTTTGTAGAGAGGCTGAATGTATTATTTATAAGGCCTCCCCCGGCCTCCATTTTATTTATAAGGGTCTTGCTATATTCTTTTTTTCATGCGCCGCCATTTTACTTATGAGGGTCTCGCGATCCTCTTCTTTTCCTTCACAGCCATACTGGTCACGTGACCTACGGGTTTAGTGGCGTTCACTCGGCCGTCATTTTGTTGTTTGTTTTTTTTTTTTTAACGCCGCCAGTTTATTAAGTGGGTCTCGCGATCCTCTGACTATTCGCCCTCAGGAGGGAGTTCTGGAAACTCTAAAGTTTGGAGTGCGTAGTCTTGTAGAGGTGTCGCATGAGTGGTGCACCATGGAGCAGCGTTGGACGTATGATGGCTTTGTATATCTTGAGTTTCAGGCGTAGTGGGATCTGTTGTGAAGTAAGCAAGTGGTAGAGCCTATGCGACATCTGCCGGACCAGCTTTAGTCTCTCCCTGGCGTGGCTGGAGAAGGTGAGGTGCCTGTCGAGAGTCACGCCCAGGTAGAGGATGTTGTTGGAGATGTTCTGACCCTCGCCATCCACGACGAACCGCTGGGGGTAGCCTGCTCTTCATGCCCTTCTGGAAAGACATTATGATGGCATCCGTCTTAGCTGGGTTAACCCTGATGCCATCCTTCTTGAGAGCAGCTACTGATTAAGTAAGGCGCCCCCTCACTTCTGAATAGAAATTCATGATGCCATCTAATGGCTAAGATATGCGGTAAGAAGCCTGAGCAGCCATCTCGGTCCCCAAAACAAAGGGGCTAGTACCAATCGAGAAGCCATCCTGACCTGGACATGAGAAGAAGAGTACAGAACTCTTCAAGAAGGTCTCTTCTCATAATGATGAGGGAGTAAATCCTTAGACTCAGGCGAGAGAGGCGGCGGCGGCAGGAGGATGAGAAGAGTGAACCCTCCTTCCATAATCACATTCACATCAGAACCAACCTTTAAGCTCCATATAATCAAACAATTAAAATGTAATCTTCATCAATTAAGGCTAAATGTACCGATTTTTAGTTTTTTTTCAAGTGATGGCAGCACTTTCGGGGCAAATTTACTTTTCTTCTCATTTGAATACGGAATAATAAATTTCCCATCTGTAAACGGATTTACCATCTAGAGCCCCACAGGAGTTACTGAAATTGTTTCATTAATTTTTGTTTTAATTATTTTGGGATTTAAAAAATTTATCTTTGTTATTATTTGTAAATCAAAAAAAATGAGCTTATAGGCACTTGAACACAAGCAAATAAAACAAGTCTGCGCAAACAGATTCATTTTTGGTAGCATAGGATGATCGTAAAGAGAAAAATACGATTTAGGATTAAAGCCGCGAGATTTGTAATTGCTAGGCCAGAGGAAGTGGCAGCTTACTCCCACTTCTCTAGACGTTGATGCTACGAGGCCGCAAAGTTTGTCTGCTTGATCTATGTATTTCCACGCATTTTTGATATTTTTTATTTTTTCACTAATACTAAAGTGGAATTCCGAAATGAGAATACAACATTTTTAAAATTAAAATAATTTTAATTTTAATAAAAATGTTTTTACATTTCCTTGTCAAAATATTTCAATGCTAAATTTATCATAATTTATCATTGTAATCACTATATTGTTTTAGTTTATTTTCTCATGTCTAGAAAAATAAAAAAACGAAAATTAGAAATAAGTATTGTATGGAAAAATTGTTCATTGATAGATGAGAAGATAGTCGACCGTGGATAATATTTATGAGAAGAAAATAGTTGGAGGTGCGTTCAGAGAATAACACAAATAAGTTAAAAACTTTTTTACTAGTGCCAACGTTTCGGCCAGAATTTATAGTCTTCATCAGGGCTAAGAAAAAAAAAACAAGATAACAACCAGTAAATAAAGGATATATAGAATGATTAAAGTAAATAATTGTACAGAATGAATATAGATAAAAATAATGTAATGAAAGAAATGGGAAATAAAAGGTATATATATATAAATATAATAATTAAATATGTGAGTAAAATAACATAATTAATAAAATAAAAATTTAAAGTTATATAATGTAAAGAAACTTTGTGAATAATTTAATTTAATAATAATAATTTAAAAATAGAAAGAAAATATTGAACTAATATAATATGAAAGTCAAAAAAAAGAAGCATAAAGAAACAAAATACAAAGTTAGTAAGACAAAGAAGTAATTAGAAAATAATAATACTTTGTTCTGTGTGTGTATTGAAAAATAGACGATTAAAGGAGAGATCAACAAGTTCAAAAATAATAAGTAAATTTAATAAAAGTAGTGAACATTACAATAAAATAAGAAACACACTAAAATTTAGTTCTGTCGGGTTCACTAATGTCTAACGACCTCATGATCTGGGACTTAATAATTCAGGAAGAATTACTTACATGTATCGAAGAAGGAATATGGAAGAAGGCGAACCAATGGAGGTCAATTCCCAACAAGTTCAGAGGAAAAGCCTTCGGCAGAGACAGAGCGGATCGTCAAGTGAGTCGGCGGAAGTTTCAGGACTAACATAAACTGAAGACGAAGTGGATGAACAAAGGAATGATCGTGAGCAAACATTACATTTCAAAGGTTAACAGACAAATTTGTGAGGGGTTTAGATGAATCAATACGCCAGATTTACCTGGATGACCTCCTGGTGTTTAGTAAATTGGTTATAGACCATATAAAACATTTGAAGAGCGTTTTTCAGAGGATGCGAGAATGATGACTAAAACTATCTCGAGAGAAGTCATTGCTGGGACAAAAACAAATACATTTTCTAGGACACACCATATCTCAGGAGGGGGTAAGATCGGGCCATTGAAGACAATATAAGAAAATGTATAGATCAGTAGCAGAAAGAACCAGTACTAGCATTTCCTGATGTACAAAAGCAGTTCACGATCACGACAGACGCTAGTGAGTACGCGTTGGGAGCTCTTTTTTTTCTTTTTTTTTTTTTATCCCCCTCCCTTGCTATTGTGCGCTGGTGTTTGCGCATGCCACTACTCTCTAGGATCACCAAATTTTTCCTTTTTTTATTCTTTTGTTAATTATTCAATTAATGTTTTTTTTTTACTGTGGTGCAGCCCAGCGCTACGT
>NW_027114607.1:239824-240501 GCF_000696795.3 Halyomorpha halys
GAGGGCGTAAATCCCGGTCTTTCTCGACAGCCTGGCTCGGTGTCCTTCCATGGCAGAGAAATCTATTATTACTTGTTCTGCTGTTTCAGGAACTCCGCACATTGGGCACCGGGGGTCGATGTTCTTTTCAAAGCTCTGCAGCTTTCCCCGAAACCCCCCGTGTCCTGTTAGGATCTGTGAGACAATAGTCTGGGAGGACCCATTTAGCCTTCAATCTAGAAAAAACGGTAGGGAAGAATTTTCTCAAAGTAGCGCCCTTCTGGCTTGCTACCTACCGTCCATTCCACTTCTGTATTGAGTCCATTCGCAGTATTTTCTTCAATAAGTTAGGAGTCTCACCGATTCTCGCTCGGAGCTCCTCCGGCAGCGCTTCTAGTCCCTGCCTCTTAACTTCATATTTAAGGACATCCTCCCTGAGGATGAGGTCCAGGGGTATCGCTCCGGCCAGCACTTGCACCGCCTCATGTGATACCGGTCTGTATGTCTTCGTGACCCTCAGCAGAGCCAGTCTCTGTATGGTGGCCAGTCTTCTCTTCTGTGAGGTTTCGAGGGGATGCGTACCTCAGGATTCCTAAGATCACACCTTTGTATATGGTCATCGTTGCAGGGTATCTAAGGCCCCAAATGCACCCCCTATCCTACTTAATCCATTGAGTGACAGGGTCACCCTGTCCTTT
>NW_027114607.1:243711-244094 GCF_000696795.3 Halyomorpha halys
CAGTCCATCCCGCTGCGCTTCCCTTGAGTGTGACATATGTCGCCGTCTCCTGGGGTTTAAGCGGAATGGCCGGAACGCTCGCAAGGACGCCAGCGTTTTTTCCTCTCTTAAGCCCTTCTTTCGGAGGCACATCCTGGACATTTCTTCCTCCTCTGTCTTCGCTCGACTTTTTTCCAGCTTCCGCTATCCTCTTCTTCGCCGTCTGTAGAGGTGTCCGATTAAAAGTTCCTTCCCCCACAGATTGGTGTCTGGCTAGACCTTTGGAGCATTGGAGCCGGTTCCGCGCCTTCATATTTCCTCCTCTCTTTTACCGGAATTTGCACTGAAGGCCCAGCTCCCATCGTCTTCAGTTCCTCTACTGCTCTTCGGTCCTCATTCCCCTT
>NW_027114607.1:245450-246293 GCF_000696795.3 Halyomorpha halys
GATAAAAATTATTTATGCTTTCCGATTGTGGTTTCAATTCTATGGAGCTCCGGGTCGCATCTCATCAGATTCAGGCAGAGAATTCGACAATGCCATGTTTCGTACATAAATGAAGGACCTTGATGTAACATGGCTTCTGAACGCATCAGGGCACCACAAGAGTAGAGGAGGCATAAAGTTGCTTCATGGCACGTAATATATATATACGTTATATCATATAGGCTTCATCGATACTTAAGTTATATATATACATAAATTAGGAGAAGTCAAGAGCGAAATCCAAAAAAAAAAAGTTATAAGGAACGAATGGAAGTGAAAGACTGCCATTATTGAGTCCAGTACCTCTGGACCGAATTTATTTTTTAATAATCCAACCTTTATTCTATGATATATTATGTTGTAGTACCTTACAAGATACGCTTTTCAAAGATAAACAAACTTCATCTTTCGGTATTAGACATTTGAGCCAGCAAGTTACTTATTTTTTGATTTTCCCGCAGTAAAATATCAACGATACAATTTACAAAGAAAACACTTGGTTTGACCACTGATACAAATGGCTTTTATGCACATTCCTCACAAGCTTGCTGTATTAAAATACAACAACTAAAAACAAACAATGAATAAATGTATTAAAATAAAAAATAAATATGTAGACAATTTAAATAATAATTATTTTTTATTTTCCTATTGCCACATTGATTATTTTGTAGCCAGATTGCCTTATGAAAAATCAGAGATCATTTCCTAAATCTGAAACTCTTTGCGTAGGTTAATAAAAGTTGGATTACAAAATATATTCTGTGGTTTGAATATTCAGATTAGATTTATATGTACAGGGTT
>NW_027114607.1:246343-246988 GCF_000696795.3 Halyomorpha halys
AGAAAACGCACAATCCAGGAGATTTTTGGGAAATGCGAGGTGTGCCTCAGTACGAAGTATGATCGGCACCAACCCGGTGTAGCTCAAGAAGAGACCTCTACCGCGAACACACCACTAAGCGACTTACAATGAAGCTGCGAGAATGGACGCCAACAGAGAAAGAACATGGGTGACCACGATTGACTTCTTGCGGCAATGGTGCACCTGGTGCGAGACAGGTTTTCGGAGGTAGTTTTGGAATGGCCACATCTCGTTGGATGGGGGAAGAGAATTCGACAACTCCTTGATCCGAAAGGAAATGAAGGATATCGATGTGTGCACCTTAACACACCAGGAATGATTGAGGTCGAACTCCCTGATTCTCTGGAATTCGTCCGAGGCACTCGTTTTGCGTACTGCTCACAATGGACTGTTATAGGGCAGAGTGCCGGATTTGATTCTAGTTTTGGTCTACCCCGGGTATTTTATTTCCTCGGTTCCCGCCATATCCGGTGAGAATCCTTCTATCCGCCACATGGAAAGGCGCCCGATGGAAGAGTAGCTACTCCACGCGCTTACCTCACTTTCTTATGACAGCAGTGCTGTCATAAGTAAGTGAGGTAAGGTGTAACAGAGGCAGAAACATGTTAGAGCGTCTTTGAATGA
>NW_027114607.1:247069-247752 GCF_000696795.3 Halyomorpha halys
TTTTGCGTACTGCTCACAATGGACTGTTATAGGGCAGAGTGCCATTCACAATTATCACTTGCTTCCATATACTTTCTATTTCTTCCCTAATGTTTCTACGAAGTGCCTGGGGATATCACCTCTCCTTCACCTGTTTCACCCTATCCTGCTTCAATGTGTTTTCGTGCACCATTTTTCCTGTAGCTTTCGGTGCTTCCCCTTCTTTACATAAAATATCATCATATTACTTCAATATTGCCTCTTTCCAACTCCTCCTTCCTACTCTCCCTCTAGTTAATCACACCCGTTCTCGCTTACGGTCACACACGAGCTTCTGACAGCTCTTCACTCCAATTCTAATATTCCACTGAACCCCACTATTTCTTATTTTCGCTACCACCTTTTACAAAATATCTCGTAGTCAATGATTATCAGTGGGTAATCAATGATTATCTGATTGTTTCGG
This sequence comes from Halyomorpha halys, assembly GCF_000696795.3. Taxonomy (NCBI): domain Eukaryota; kingdom Metazoa; phylum Arthropoda; class Insecta; order Hemiptera; family Pentatomidae; genus Halyomorpha; species Halyomorpha halys. The sequence continues at coordinate 247,515 of NW_027114607.1, forward strand.
GGCATTTTCCTCATTACATGGACTGTTACCTTTCCTCCCTTAGCCCCACAGGTACGCAATTACATTTCTGTTTTCCCTTTAATGCTACTAGACCTAACCAGAGTGATCAACTGACAGTTACATACTCTGACCTGTAGTTCCCTCTTTTCACCAGTGATCTCTCTAGGGCCTCTCGGCACATGAATGTGTTTCCCAGGGTCAATCAGACAGCTTACTCCTCTCTTCGCTCGTATTATGG
>NW_027114607.1:247802-248336 GCF_000696795.3 Halyomorpha halys
CGAAATCGGACCATCCGTTCAAGAGTAAATAGAAAAGTAAATTCTGGTGCGTCCCAGCAAGAGTACATTTAGCCTTAATGTAATAAAACCAAATTTACAACTAACCAACTAACATACATTGTAATCACTTTGTTCAAACCTTACAACCAGTTGTTTCAGAAAACAGTAAAGAGAATAGAGGTTATTTCATTTTAAAACAATATGATATAAAGTTATTTAAATAGAGTCCACTCCATCATTACCTGCAAATTATAAATCATTCTTTATTTAAACCAGCTTACCAGAATATAATAATTAATTTGGGTAATATCCCCAAATTTTTACTCCCGGGGAATACCTAAATTAAACATAGTGGTCCTCCGTGCCTTGGATATTTTATAATTAAACATAGTGTCGTCCGGGCCATGGATTTGTCATAATAAATTCAAAAGTGGTCATTCGGGCCATGGATATTTTATAATATTAATAAGGTTGTAACACATTTTATAATAAATTCTAATCATGAAATAATTGCTTCATTCATTTATTTATTCA
>NW_027114607.1:248386-250822 GCF_000696795.3 Halyomorpha halys
CGGGCCATGGATATTTTATAATATTAATAAGGTTGTAACACATTTTATAATAAATTCTAATCATGAAATAATTGCTTCATTCATTTATTTATTCATAATATATAATTAAACAATTGGTGCTTTGATATAATTTAATTATTTCTTGAATGTAAAATAACCTACCTAAATAAAATGAAGGATCCACAATTTATTAAATTAAATCTTAGCCCATGTAAAATTCAGTAGCAAAATGGCTAAGGATTATTGAACAAAATGGCCTCTCTTAGGCATCATACATTACCATTAATCAATTCAGTTGCTTAGATTGTGAGCAAAATTACTTTCATCAGACAAATCTAGAATTGTCTAAAATTTCAATAGGAATTTAATTTATTCCAATACCATTCAGTGATCTAAATTATTGATTTTCTTAGTGATTAGTATCCTTTCAACTTATAATATGAAATTATATTCTTTTGTTTCATCACCTAACTTCATTATTTGAAAATGTGTTATAACTTAATAAAGGTTTGTTAGAATCTTAAAGCTTAGTTTGTTTCCATTGTTTGCATAGTTAAGCATTCAATGTTTACTCAAAATGTTATCATGCATATACTTCAAAGATTTGTTTCTCCTTTGTGAATACAATGGTGTCTTTCCAAAACAAAATGGTGGCCGGATACCTCTGCCAAACACGTAAGTCTCTAAAACAGCATAACAACAAAATGGCGGTGCGGGCACACTTGCACGTGATCATAAGGCAGCAATCGGAAGCTAGTATTTGGTCAAGTGACCCATGGTGGGGGGATTTAAATTTAAATTTAGCTTGACATAACCTTAACCACTCACGTGATTCGTCACTTGCCCACACCACCTCCGGAAACGTGTAAGTCGATTTATTTAAATTTCTTGAAGTGATTTACTTTTTTTTTTTCTTCTGTATTAATTTTTTTTCTTAGTTTAATATCATAAAAGAATTTTTTTACAATTTTTTATTTTTTTATTTTCCATATTTGATATTTTTAAGAGTTATAATCTGTTGTATTTTATTTTTTATATGTTACCACCGTTTGAAACATAATATACCTTTAAATTTCATGAAGATATTAAAAAATAAATATCCTATTTTATGCTTTAGTTAAAAACCAAAATAACACGACCATTCGTACATTTTTAACAATTGGCAATGCTATTAGCTGATAATAATGACGTCACATATCCTACTCCTATAGGTAATTTATTAGTGGTTCAAAGTTTCTTCACTTCTACCGAACGAATTAACTGATAAATATAATAACCGAGTCCAATATCTGTGTTTATGTTTTATGTATTACCTGTTCAAAATTCAATCCTTAGGGAATTAAATGTTGCTTTGAAGAAAACTAAAATTGAAAGTATTATAGTTCAAAGTTCAAAGTATTAAAATATAAGAGAGGTTAAAAAATCCTACTTAGTAATGGATCTATTTACCTCACAGTTTGTTTATGCTTTAGGGATTATACAAGTTCATAGACCCTTGTTTACATTCATCGGAGGGATTAGAAGATAAAGCTCTAAATATCAATGTTTATGCTTTAGATCGACCAGTTCAAAGTACTTACATTGTATACAATTAATATTAACCAACATATAAGGGATTATAGAACACTAAAGTTCAAATTCGAAAGGATTAAAAGATAAGACAGATTAACAAGTCTTTCTTATAAATGATTATTTCCGATCTAGTTTTATTTGCGAGTTTCATGCAACAAAATGGCGGAAAAAGAAAAGAAGAGCATCGCGAAACCCTCATAATAAAATGACCGCGAGGAAAATACAAAATGTGCGCCCTGGTGCCAGTGGCCTTGGCCTCCACGAAACCTTTAAATCTCTCAAACAGTATAAAAGCAAAATGACGGCCGTGTACACTATGGCACTTCTAAAACCCTCAATCTCTCAAGTTGCAAAGAAAAACAAAATGGTGTAAGGAGGTTATAATATAAGACTATATAAAACCTAACCCTTCGATAGGTAGGGGGGTAAACAAAATAAAAACAAAATCACGTTTGAGCAGTGCCTGGTGGCAGTCACGTGACTTAAAAGAGGGCTTGGCCTAATGATCACTTGTTTATGTCGAACTAACTTTGAATTTTTAACCCCCCCCCCCCAGGGGTCACGTGCCAAGTGGTTAAGGCCGGTTCGAGACTGGGGGTCCATATCCAAGGTCACGGGAATGGTTCAGGCTGATTCCAGGCTAGGGTCTTAAGTCCAAAATGACTCAATGTCCCTGTGCCAGAATCGGCTTATTTACCCAACCCTGATGTACTACAACTCTTTGCTCAGATTTATAATAGCTCTAGGAGACCAGGGGACGAATGGCTATTCCAAGATTTAAGGATGAATACAGATTAAATGAAAACAATTCAAGGATTGATATCAATTATAGTATTTAGTTAAAATTAAACATTTCCATTAACT
>NW_027114607.1:250872-257990 GCF_000696795.3 Halyomorpha halys
TTATTTTCCTTATTATTGGATTGGTGATTTTTTAACCTAATTTCAGTAACTTCTATTTTAGAAAAAAAGAAAATGCACTTTACAGATCCGAAATCGGACCATCCATTCAAGAGTAAATAGAAAAGTAAATTCTGGTGCGTTCCAGGAAGGGTACATTTAGCCTTAACAACAACTTTCCTCCCAAAATCATTGACAAACTCATTTACAATTATAAAAATCGTACCCCCTCTACACCTAATTCACCTCTATCTCTTTTCTACCCCTTATACAGAGACCTTTTCTTTCAGATAACATCCATAAACACTTGCGTTCTTCTATCCCAAACCTCCGTCTCGCCTTCAAAGCTTCAACAAACATACTTTTATTTACTCTCATCTTGAAGATCCCATTCCTCCTCAATACCGTTCTCACGTTGTGTACCGTATCCCTTGTTCTACTGCTAATTGTAACGCAGCTTATATTGGTGAAACTAATAATGTATTCAAAGACCGCATAACCCAATACAAGTATTCCGTATCTTCCCGTAATTTCACTGCTTCTAAATTATCTGAACATAGTTTATCTTTCAACCACTCTTTTAATTTTGATAATACTTCCATTTTAGCCATCGTTCCTAACAACGATGCTAAATAAATAAACGACTGCTATCCGAAAGTATTTTTATACAATTAGAGTCTTCCCCAGTTAATCACAAAACTGACAAACAAAAGCTGTCCCTAGCCTATTCCCAAATCATTAATTTATTAAAACACCTGTAATGTTATACACATATACATTTTTTTTAAATTATCCGTTTTAAATACCCACTACATATTTATACATTTTAATACCTTTTTGGCTCTCATAATTTTACATTTAAATCTTTTTATATGTTTTAATTTCTTATTAACTATTTTATCTCAACGTTCGTTTATGACCGTTAGATTTTTGTTTATCTAACGTCTTTGTGGACCTGCACTGTAGCGACTATTCCTGCAATTTCAAACAGTTTAGCAGAAATCTCTGCTCATAACTGTAAGTTATTTTTCTCTCTTATATTATATCCCTTATTTTCTTTATTTCCTATTCTCCATATTTCTTCTTATTTTTTATAACATTGTTTTTACATACTCCCCGTTCATATATCCGTTTTTACATGCCCTTTATATATTGATACATTTTATTACTTTTTGGGCTCTCATTATTTTACATTTTACACCTTTTTATGTTGGTTTTTTCTTTTCTTTTTTTACTCTCACTTCGACTATTTTATCTCTACGATCTTTTGACCTTTCGATTTCTGTTTATGAAACATCTTTTGTCGACCTGCACTCTAGCGGCTTTTCCGGCAATTTATAACAATGTAGCCTTGATTCTCTTCATATAACCTTACTCTCGCATTTCTTACTTTCTTCATTCCCCTTTCTCCATATATTTCTTCTTATACTCTGTTCTTTCATTTTACAATACTGTTTTTTTTTTTCATAAGCTCTATTATTAATTTAACTAATTCTTTATACTCACCTATATAACTAAAAGGTTTTTAATGTTAATCATCAATATAACATTCTTAACCACTGTATCATTTATTTATTACTCACATTTATATGTATATAAGTAATAATGTAATCAATCTAATACTGTCTTTGTCCATAGTTATTAATCAAATAATTTATATTTTCATTTCATTATTATGTATATTTCCAAATTCTTATTCTATTATTTATTTTATTTTATATATTTGCATAGTCTCATTCCCCGGTGATTTGTGTTATCCTGATGATACGGTAAGGTGACTTCTCGCTGTTCTTCTTCTTCCAGAAGGGTTTCCTCTGATTCCCAATTTAATGATAATAACTTTAATGAATTAAAGAAGGCCTATGCAGGAGGCAGATGGTCCCCAGAGGAAGACATTTTCTTCATGCTGCGGGACAGGAAAAAGGACAGGCAGTTTAACGGACTGTAAGAAACCACGCTGTTAGGCCTGTTTAATCTGGCCACAGAAAATATGAGAGAGACTCTTGGAGCGGATGTATTCAGTTAGAAAATGAATTTCATCGACTCGAACTGGCATCGAAACTGGGCATCATCATAGTACCTCCCCAGACAGCGCGGTAGAAGGGCACACCGGGAGACAAGGGAGAAGATTATAGGGTAGTAATTGATTACCGGGGCCTTAATGAGAACACGGTAGACAAAAGATACCCTATACCGCGATTAGAAAATATCTTAGATATACTGGGTGGGGCAACGATCTTTAGTACTTTAGATCTGAAGGCCGACAACCACCAAATCAAAATCCACACGGAAGATCAGCACAAGACAGCTTTTACATTCGAAAGGGGGCATTACGAATTTACGAGGATGCCCTTCGGACTGAAGAATGCCCCCATCACGTTCCAACGATTGATAGAAGAATTCTTACGGGGAATCAACGAGTCCATGTGCCAGGAATACATGAACGACCTGCTCGTTTTTAGCAAAACGGAGGAAGAACATGTGTCCCACTTGTGCAAGGTGTTGGAACAGGTCCGGATATTTGGGTTAAAGTTATCGTGCGAAAATTCAATATTGGGGAGAAACCAGATACATTTTTTAAGACACACAATATCGGAACAGGGAGTAAGGCCAGACGCAAATAAGGTAGAAGCGATCAGGAAAATGACGATTCCAACGGATGTTAAAGGAATCAGGAGATTGTTGGGCGCTCTTAACTACTATAGACGATTCGTACCGGCGATGGCCAGGTATCTGGTACCCATAAAGAACCTTCGGAAAAAGGGGAATAGTGTGCAGGTGACGCCCGATTTGGTGGAAAATATTATGAAATGCATGGAGGCGCTTTAAAAGGAACCGGTGTTGGCATTCTTGGACTTTGAACGTACATTTATCATCACCACGGACGCATGTGAGTACGCGTTGGGACGGTATTGTCGCTGGATTGCGAGGGTGGAGAGCGACCGGTGGCGTACGCTAGCAGGCGGTTAACAGATGCAGAGACAAGGTACAACGCACTTGAGCGAGAACTGTTAGGCAATGTGTGGGTGGTAGAACATTATCGCCCCTATGTTTTCGGGAGAAAACTCCAGGTACATACTGATCACAGACCGCTACAATGGGTTGGGAAGCTTAAAGAGTCCTCGGCTAGGGTCACCAGATGGAAGGAACTACTCAACCAGTACAACATTGTAATCCAGTACAAACCAGGAAAAGAAAATGTAGTCGCTGCGTGTCTATCCCGAGCGATCACCGTTAATGCAATAGAGGTGGAACAGCAACAGACGTCAGGGGAGGTGAGACAGTTTTTGCGAGAATGGACGCCAGGGGAAGAAGAAACGCAAAACACGACGGAGAACAACCATAAGCCATCCGACAACGAAAGCTCGACCGAGGGAAGACCAACGGTGATGGAAGAGCTCGAGGAGGTGGTGAATGATAAATCACACCAAATAATTTGGAAGAACTTTCGGACCCATGAAGATGGACTTCGCTAAATATGGGAGGAACTCGATCACCACTATTTGGTCGGTACTGGGTGTCAGGAAAGATCAGATCTGCTGGGCGCTGAAAGATGCATCCAAACCGGGGCGAACATATCATCTATACGTCGGGAATGGAGTGGTTTGGGAGAAAATCAACAGAGGAAGGTTACCTTGGCACACCACCAGGGGAAGACCAATCATCGGGGTTGAATGAGACCAACCAAGCCCTGCAACGAAAATATTTCTGGTGGAATATGCGGAAAACGATTCAGGAGATAATCCGAAACTTTGAGGTGTGACTCTGCACCAAATACGACCGACACCCACCCAAGGTGACACAAGAGGAGACACCGACTACGAGCGGACGTTAGTAGAACTGCAAATCGACACTTTCACCTGGAGGGGCTACAAGTGGGTTACAGTGATTGACCTCTTTAGCAAAGTTGCCATGGCTCTTCAGATTCGACAAAGATCGGCCGAGGCGGTTTTGGGACCGCTACGTTTATGGTTCCAGTTCTATGGAGTACCTGAAAGGATATCGTCTGATGCGGGACAGGAGTTCGATAACGCCAACGTCAGGGAGGAAATGAAGGTTTGGAGGTAAGGCGGAATCTAAACACCCCAGGACACCCTAAGAGCAGGGGGGGGGCGTATAGAGAAGCTACACGGTATGTTAAGCGATCACTTGCGGATGTACCAGCTAGATAGAGGGGCTGGAACCAGACGAGCCTATGGCAGCCTATAACCACTCCGTGCATACAGCAACGGGATTCGCTCCATTCGAAATTCTGTTCGGACTTCATGAATACAAATGAAAAAGGAAGGATAGTAAATATAAAAATATTGGTTGAGGATTTAGAGAAACAAGAATAAAAGATATGACAAGAAAGTGGGCTTCTGAAACACAGATCAAAGAGAAAAGAAGTATTATGAGGGTTTTATTATGTTAAAAATGTGTAGGTATGTAAGGGAGATGCAGTCTTTATCAACTGATGATTGACGGAATTCTCCGTTAAATTTAAGTAAACGGAATCCGAGAAAGACGTTTTTTATGGTTGGGGACAGTGGCAAGAATGGAAGGATTGTCGAAATTAAAAGTATGATTCAGGTTTAAGGTGTGTTCTGATAATTTAGAGCCAAGTGGATTGCAAGAGTTGATTGACGTTGCAATTCCTTCTATCTCGGCGAAACTAAAAACCAACTTAAGAACCGCATTTCCCGGCAAAAAACTTCTAAAAAGGAGTAGATCCTTTAATCCACTTGCCTCTAAATACAAAATAGGTACGAATTCTGTCTCATTCATTTTCGTTTGATTTTATTATTTTCCCTTTTCATCTCTTAATTTGTACTTTCTTTAATATTTCTTCTCTTAATTTATCTCTTATCTTTCTGTTATTATAACCGTTTTCATTTATTATTTATAACCTTTAATATTTCTTATTAAATTTTATGCTTCATTGTATACCCCTGTTATTTTCCATCATGTTTTTTTTCTTGTAACTATGTCAAGTGTTTGTATCTTTTTTAGCCCTATCGAAGCCCTGCAACGAGGGGCGTAACATTGCCACAAATAAAATAGTACGCCCATTTATTTATATTTGAGTTTTATTTGATCGCACCCGGACCATATTCCATTCCAAAAAATTCTACTTTTTCTTTTTTCAAACAATAAGTAACTATATATATAGATATTATTTTATTTTTCAACAATTTTATCTTATTTGTTTATATATATTTTTTCCTTCTTCTTGTTCTCGTACGAAGTTATATTAAATTTTCCTTATTTATTCGTTCTCTTTTTTTATTTTTAACTCTCCCATACCTCCCTTCTCTGGTGTCTCGCAAAATACGTTAGAAACCTGCTATGTACTAGTAGCAGATTTACTTGGGATGCCAGGATAATCGCTGAAGGCAATTATCCAAAAATAAATTAATTAATTGATTATAAATTGAGTCCTAAAAAACTATTATTATAATTGGATTCCTTTCCAAAGGCTGTTTGTGTGTTTACCAGTTTACCAATTAAATACCTTTATATTTATAAAATGTTGTTACCATTAATTATATACTATAATAAAGAGTGATATATTGGGTTATATAATAGTATACAAACTACATAAAGAAACTAAGTATTTATTTACAATTTGTTATTATGATTAAAATGGTTCAAATGATTCAGATAAAGGTTGCCATAAAATATAGATTATTACATGGATACTTATTAGTTAATTTATACTTATAGCTGCTGATGCCGTGGGATGTAGTGCCGTAGGTATCTTCTGTTTCATAAGGGATGTCCAGGTCTGGTGGCCCTTCTCACGACTTCGTCTGGTCGAAGTGCATCCTGACTGTGGTCGTCCTTCCCCGTCTCAGCCTTCCTGTGGAGTGTCTCTGTCCGCTCTTCTAAATCTCCTCTTGTCTTTTTCTCCCACTTCCCTTTTGGGGCGTTACCTTATTTTTAAATCTCTTCTCTGATTGGTTATCAATGTCCGAAGACTCCCGAGGCAGGCGTCCCCCTCCTCAGGGCCGAGGATGTGTAACAAAAAGTTTGACTTGTTCAGGAAGGGCCTGCAACTGGTTAATTTTATTCTGGCCCCTCGGCACAAGCTATCATTTTTGTTAGAACACTTAAAGGTTAGCCAATCTAATTTTCTCAGGGGCCTCTGGTAATGTGACAAACTTAATACAGATGTTTTCATATCCGAGGATGCTAAAAGCTTCCCAGAAAGATACCCTGACCAGGAATAGGGACAGATGACGAAACACCTTAATAATACCCCGGATTGTCAATACATAGCAAACCCAATTCAAATTAAAAGAAATTATCAATAAATTGAAATATAGAAATAAATAAAAAATAAAATAGTCTCAGAAGTAAAACAATTAAAAAACAAATAAATATGTTAAAGAAAAACTATTAAATAAATCAAAAATTTAATAAATACGTTAAAAGAAACGAATAAATGAATAGGTTAAAAATCTAAACAAGAATTAATTTAATCAGTGAGGGTCAGATGATTGTTCACTAAAAAAAATATTAATTTTTTACTTCAATATTTGTATTAATATTACAGGGCTGATAAACAGTACTATGGAGCCAGGAGGCTACTCTTCAGGACTTCACACCTCTTAGAGTGCGAAGTTAGTGGAATAGTAATATTTTACATACATTAACAGCAAAAGAATTATTAAATTACAACAGAAATTCTTTTCGGGCGCAATTATAGAAACACTGTGATCGACGGAGAGGAGATCGTAGGTAACGGGATAGCACTGAGAAAAACCTAGGACAACGTGAGGGAGAGAATCGGAAAAGAGAAAGCAAAACGCGTGGCGCGACATAACCAGGGTGTATGTAACATTATGGGGGAAATTGGTATAGGGACAGTGGTACCGTAGAGTGAGCTCTAACAGGGGTAAGGAACCGCAAAGGTAGACCCTCTTACTAGGGATGGGATATCGAAAGCAAAATATCGATATCGATATCTATATCGATATCGGATAGCAATATCGATATCGATATTATATCGGCACTAAAATATCGATATTTTAAAATATCGAAATATCGATATCGAAAATTTAACGAATTGAAGTAATAATAATTAAAAAATGATAACATAGCATGACATAGGAAGACTTGTTTTATGTCATACCTAT
>NW_027114607.1:259425-259732 GCF_000696795.3 Halyomorpha halys
AATGGAATATCGGAATTTTATTTTGATAATTACATAATTATTTCGATATTGTGTATTGTTGTAATAGCGATATGGAATATTAGGAACAATATTCATATATTATTTTAAGGAAATATCGATATTTTGTTAAAAATTAAAATAATATTATATAGAAATTGAAAAATAGGAATATCGATATTTTATTTTGGTAATTTTATATTTATTATGATATATTTATTGTATTTTTGTAGTATCGAAATGGAATATTGTCCACAATATTCCGATATTATCTTATGGAAATAACGATATTTTGTTAAAAATGACTATA
>NW_027114607.1:260709-260935 GCF_000696795.3 Halyomorpha halys
CTGTGATATTGATATGGAATATTGTCCACAGTATTCCGATATCATCTTATGGAAATATCGATATATTGTTTAAAATGACTATATTATTATAAAGAAATTTTATTATTATCAAGAAATATTATTTTATCAAAATATCGATATTTTGTTTAAAAAGGCTAGTAAATTTAAATTAATTAATTTAAAAAAATAAATAATTACATAATTATTTCGATATTGTGTATTGTTG
>NW_027114608.1:0-1358 GCF_000696795.3 Halyomorpha halys
TTTAAGTAATAAATTTAACATTCTATAAAAATGTAACATAATACTACAAGTAGTGATAATAGAAATAATTACAAAAAAAGGTAAACTATTCACTAAAAAAAAAAAAAAAAAAAAAAAAAAAAAAAAAAAAAAAAAAAGACACGACAAAATAAAGAAAAAAACATCACATAACTTTCACTTATCCCACCCTTTATATGTTCCCAAATTTTGTGTAGATTGATGGGCTAGTGTTGATGTTATCGCATTTTTGTAATTTAAAAAAAAACATGTTAGGACCTGATGTATATATTGTACGCTATTATGGCACACTATCATTACTGAAGATAAGAGAAAAAACCCGAAACGTTAATTGGTACATATGTTTTGAATAAATAAATCAAACTATAACAAAATTTTTTTAGCAGGTCTCGTGGCCATCTTCTTTTTAGGCGCCTCGGAGGATTATAAGGAATGGAAGAGGAAGCAAGGTTAGAAACCAGTGGGTTTGGGTAGTTAGGGAGTTTATAATCCAAAAAATAATATCTGGTTCGGGCTAGATCGGTTACGTATGGAACTAGGTCTTTATATATGATTTTATTTGTGACAAAGAAGGAGCATTGAGGATTTTACGAAGAATGTTGGTATAAAAAAGTAAATGAGCAAATTTCATACCCAATTACTCATAGTTAAATAACTCTTATATAGTTTATGTTATAATATAACAATAGTAAAATTTTAAAAAAATGTCCATAATTTTTCATTTCTGGTCTTTAGAATCTTATTTATTTATTATTATTTTTTTTTTGGAAAATTACAAAAAAGCGATCAACATTAGGCCACCAATCTACACAAATTTTGGGGACGTATGTAGGGTGGTATGTGAAAATTGTGTGATGTACGCACCGCTTCAGATTTTTTTTAATTTGTGATGGTTTTTCTATATTTTGTTTTGTGTTTTTTTTTGTTTGTTTCGTGCAAATTTTTTTTTTGCAATTATTTTTACTATTACCATTCGTGGTATTATGTTACATTTATATATTATGTTAAATTTACTAATTAAATATACAATTAAGAAATGGAATATTTATAGACCGGGTGCGGTCAAATTAAACTCAAATAGTAATATTTTGTATTATTTTTATTTGAGCCAACGTGACTCTGACATTGACTTCCGTTAAACATACAATTCTTTGATTATAAGAAATATGAAAAAGTAAGAGTGTAGAATTCATACTAAATATTAATCACAGTTAAATAACTCTATCAAAATTTTTTTTTTTATTTATTGTAATTTACAACTGTACAAAATAATACAATAGGTAAATATGTAGTATGTTTCATATACACTTGAAAATCTTGGGAAGGAACCACCCATTGGT
>NW_027114609.1:0-741 GCF_000696795.3 Halyomorpha halys
TTATTTTTATTAATTAAAGTTAGCGGATGATTATAAATCGTAAAGGGTATATGTTTAGTAAAAGACTACACCTCCACATTATTAATTGTTTAAAGCAAATCAAATTGTTATAATAACCGTGAATGCCTACCAGGCTGATTTAGTAATAAAGATATATAAAATAAAAAGTAATACAATAATAATCAATTAAGTATAGATACCATTTGTATTTAAGGAAATGTCGTACAATGAGGAAAGTAATGGGATTTTCTGTTGCAGATCCTTAAGGTCAAAGGTAGAAGATTTGCCAATAGCCGAAGAGTCGTGTAGGAGGATACTCCTTCAATCAATTTCTAAGAGCCATGTCATTATTCCAGTATTATCTCAGCCTATCTTAATATATATCTTGTAATTCAATCCATTAACTTCAATCACTTAATGGCCAAAGATTTACCAGAACGCTTTAAGTTAATGCAGGCTATTACAATGGAATATGCAAAGAAAAGTATACACTATAATACAAGGCGTATAACAGTATTAAATACTACAAAATTGAACATCCGGTACTGTTATGATAATACGATCATATATTGGTTGCCATGCTGTGTATTGTAGCACCACAATCTCTTATACTACATTCGATTCCCGGTAGATTTGGTACAACTCTAATTGAGCATTATGTTAAATATTGCCATAATAATGTTTGAGAGATTTATTATTATTATTGTTCACACGCAGAACTTTTATTTACGAAAGGCAAAT
>NW_027114609.1:2924-3316 GCF_000696795.3 Halyomorpha halys
AACGCCTACTGCAACATAATTACAAATTCAAAAACTCCTAAAAATGTAGCCAACTACATAGTGTGGAAATCGAAATATATATTGGTTCATACATTTAAGTTAATAACAAAAAATTTTTGAAATGGAGGTTATGAAAAAAAAGAAAGATTGGGCTCTTTATTGTATATATTTTTTTTATTTATATTTGTACATGTTATCATTATTAAAAAAATTATTAGAGGATGCGAAAAAAATATATACATATTTATTGGTAATATTATGGGAAAATTTTCAATGAATGTAAACATGTCTCATTCTTTGTGTTTATGTAATTGTTTGTCGAAAATAAAAGAAAGATGAGAAAAAAAATCTGTGATTATATTCATGTGCGAAATACGTACGAAAATCACTTC
>NW_027114609.1:5708-6326 GCF_000696795.3 Halyomorpha halys
TATTCACACCTAGCTTAAATTATGAACGAACTAATGCCACGATAAAATCAACATATAGTAAAAAGATAGTCCGGATAGCGGTAAATAAAGGTATCAAAATAGTAAAATAAAAATATATGTTGTTAGCCAACTAAAAAACTAGATACAAATATAGAATTTTCCGAACATTAATTTCAAAACAGTCGTTATGTTTATAAATTCGATAAACAAGAAATAATATTAATAATATAAGGAAGTATACATGTTAGTGGGCTAGAAACTAGTTACTAATAAATACAACCTGTAGCGATAAAGTTCTAAATACACATGTAGAAGGATACTCGTTAGAAATAGTTATAAATATGGTAAAGAGGTAGGTGTAAAAGGTATAATAAATAAGTGATGTAGATACGTTATAGGTGAGGTATAGTAATATGTAAAAGGGAGATATTAAGGAAATTAATTTTTAAAAAACCAATAATCATCGGGAGAAATACCTGCCAGTTTGAAACAAAGACGATGAATGAGGAACGGAGTCAGGTAGAAAATTGCCAAGTGGCGCGAAACGTTGGCTGTGGTTTCATTAATAGGTAAAAATATTATTTATGGTTATTTTTAAAATTACTTAAAATAATGACC
>NW_027114609.1:9331-9606 GCF_000696795.3 Halyomorpha halys
CCAAGAACCTATTATGATAATTGTTTTAAAGTATAAACTTTTTAAAGGCCCTAGATTGAAAGGAATTAGCAAAGAATTACCTTCAAGGAAAAGTTTTATAGCTATAAATTGATTTTAAATAATTTTTGAACTTGGATTCAATATTATATATACTATCTCCAGTAACAGAATAAATAATTATCTGTCACAGCGAGATTCAAACCCGAGTCCTAGGAGCAAATAGCACAACTCCCATTGAATTACTCCGCTCCCTAAATTTAATATCATATTGTAAC
>NW_027114610.1:0-338 GCF_000696795.3 Halyomorpha halys
GGAATAAAAAATGGCGGCTGTTTCAAAACCTTAAAAAACACTAATTTTTCAATTCGGAGCTCTATATCTTAAAAACTGCAAACAATACTAGAGAACCTAAGAGAACATTATTTAAAGAAGATTAAATTTTCTGAAATATTAGCCTTAAAAGAGCTTTTTACGTCCAATAGTCCTCGAGATATAGCTTTTTAAAAACCAAAATTTCTTAAAAATCTACTGAAAGATTAGTAGTTGGTCAATTTATTTTGAGAAATCTATATCTCAGGAACTATGTGATGTACAGATGTCATATATTATCGCCGTAGGAGTAGTAGTTTTCATGATATATGTTAAAATAA
>NW_027114610.1:6988-8035 GCF_000696795.3 Halyomorpha halys
CGTATAAAATGTTGGATTTTTGAAAAAATATATCTCTAGATCCATAAGACACATATATGTCTGCCAACACTCAAAATAAAGGAAATTTAACTTACTATAAAGTAGTTTATGACACTTATCTTCGTAGAGCTAGTAGTTTTTATTATATTCACTTATGAATATAAATTTGGCAAATCAAAATTTGTTTGAACGACTATAAATCAATTTATACTAGCAAATTTCATAAAAACTATTACTCCTAAGAAGATAAATATCATAAACCCCTTTATAGCTCATTAAACTAGCTTTAATTTGAGTGCTAATAGACATCTGTACGTCAAATGGTTTTTGAGATTTAGATTTTTTTAAAATAAATTCACTAACTACTGATCTTTCAGTACGTCCCATACAACATTTTTGTGAAATGTTGCTTTTTAAAAAGCTATATCTCGAGAACTATTTAACGTAAATAACTCTTTTAGGGCTCATCTTTAAATGAAGTTCTTTTATGTTTCCTTGTGTTGTTCTTACTTTTTGAGATATAGAGCTCCGAATGAAAAATTAGTGTTTTTTATCGCTTTGAAACAGCCGCCATTTTTTATTCCCCCTACCTATACTTTCCAGACTCATTAATTTTGACTAGTAATTATACATAGTTTTCATTAAAGTAATCAAAAATTGTTTAAAGCCCTGTTTCCAAAATGCAGAAATAGTCGTAGAGTAGTGTCTTTAATGATTACTAATTGCAGAGTAGAATATTCTTGTTCTACGCAAAAACATTAAAAAAGCACCATGACGGACAAGATTGCCATTCAGAAACCTTGAAGAACATTATTAGTCTAGTCTTATTTTATTAATTTTCCTCATACGAAATCCAGAAAAGTATACAAATGTTCTGTTTTATTGAATGATCGTATAAAAGCTTGGCCATCCTGATAACTTAAAAGCTATGGGCCGCGCGCTGGTGGTTAGATATACAGTAACGATATGGAAGTAAATACTACACATCCATACGAGGTGATGCAGTTTTTAGCCATTTTCAATCACTTAGTTTTCCCTACTTAGTGC
>NW_027114610.1:11613-11927 GCF_000696795.3 Halyomorpha halys
AATATATCCTGAGACCGGTTATTATTGTTTAAATGAAATAAATTTTAACCAATTTTAAACAATTTATATTTCTTTATAAGTCCGACGTTTCGACCAATTCGGCCATCCTCAAGGACAACTTTTCTTTTTTTTATTTATTTAATATAATGTCTATTGATTTCTTAGGGATTTTCCTAAATAAAATTTGTATTTATCAAAATATCTGAAAGATCCTCTATCCATTAAATAAAAAATCCTGACAGCTTGCATTCCTGAAAATATTCTTAAATCGTAAAAGTTTATTGTTTATTAAAATTAATTTGGGAGTTTCAAAC
>NW_027114611.1:0-1911 GCF_000696795.3 Halyomorpha halys
TAGTTTTGCAGGTGTAATACCTACAGAGTATTTATTATTTAATTTTATTGGCGAGAGAAGAAGCTTAATTATTCATATTGGAAGATTATGAATTGACTGTATGTTATTGATAGTAGAAAGATGGTCTGATTGGCGGTCAAGAAAAGTAACAGATGGATGAAAAACTATTTATTTGTAACCGGCTATTTATTAGGCCACTAATAAATAGTTTTTGTGAATCTTCCTATATTTTACTAATTTTTTCAGTTTATATTTCATGTTGAAAATAGTGAAAAAATAAATAAATTTGTTATATTGTGAAGAAAGTACTCTAATTACCACAATTTTCAACTTTCCCTACAGTCTTGTAAGAAAGGTTGACTTTTACTGAGAGCTGATAACCTTCACTTAGTCAAATGCTTTAAGTTTTTCATATTTGACTATCCAACTTACTCTAAGTTTCTTTTTCTAGCGTAATATATCTCTACTGAAGGAGTTTATTTATAAACTGTACATAGACCTTAATAGACAATAATAGGAATGAATATTACTTTACGTCTAATTTTTTTCAATTTATTATTTAGTTATCATATAATTTATATGTCTCAGTAAATATTCTTTTAGGAGCCCTCCTGAGGCACATCCAGCCTCTATAAAAAGGGTATCTTTAATTGGAAAAAAACCTGGCGGTCGGGAAAGATTTTGAACAAATCACCTCCTTACACAACTGTTGTTCAAGAAACAGTACTTCCTTAAAAATTACTGAACCCCTGGCCTTTTTTTTTTTGTAAATATTTTGAGAATGTGTTCTGTTTCCTCTATTAAAAATTTATGTATGAATATAGCTACATAATACGACAAAAATAATCATACTCATAAACAAAATAATATATGTATGAACTGTAAATTTGAATTATGATTTTGCATTATGCAATGATGCATCAACAACGATAAATAAAATAAAAAAATTATAATAGCGACAAAAAATTTCCACATATTTTAATTATACAAGTAGAGAAATTTATAGGTATTTTAAATGTGCAGAACAGACGATTTTAAAGATATTAAAGTACCTATGACTGAGATACAAATAATAGAAATTTAAAAACCAATAAAGAAATTTATAAAAAATAAATGAATAAATTTATTCATCAATTCAATTATATTTTAATATTTAATAAATATGCATTTAATTATTGAAGGTAATAATTTTTATTTATTAATGTATTTTAAACTTTGATGTTATTGTATTGATATCTGTTATTCTATTTCAGTTTCGTGAATCAGAAAGATCGTATTATCTCACAGTAAAACGCACACTCTCTCTCAATATATATATAATAATTTTAGAAGTAATCAGAACCTGCTTTAAAACCTTTATCTCTTGATTTATGTTGATCTTTTTGTGACTGTAAATGTTGACGTTAAGACACAAGAGACACAAACCTTTGTGGCAGGTGTTGGCGGGATCTTTGAAGTCTCGTACAACGAGCTGTAGGTGACTGAAACAAAGAAATTGCAGATCATCATTAAGAATTCCCACGATAGAGAATTGTAGACAATACCTCCTCGTGTTGGATATTCCTTCCTTTTCCTGTTAAACAGTTAAATTGTAACTCACACAATTTAAAGTTTACCGTTGAAAACGGCGACCTTGAAGTTCAAGTTTAGCGCAAGTAGCTGAGATATTAGGGCATTGTTGAAGGTTCATTCCCAAAGCGTTGTCGGAATCGAAAGATCAATTTCATTTTGATTGTCAGAGTGAATAAAACTAAAATAATAATTATCAAATATACATAGTTTTGAACGTTTTTATTGCTATATACATATCTATCTATCTATCTATCTAAATATATAGGGATTTATTATCCTACTTGATAAATAAAAAACATAGATGGCTGTATGTAAGATCGTCAAAAATTCAAAAAGATG
>NW_027114612.1:0-2181 GCF_000696795.3 Halyomorpha halys
ATAATACTTGTCATATCGTCATCGATATTGGTCATTAATATAAAAACTTATTCCGACTTACGGAGAGAAATACATAATTTATATTCTATAAAATATTTGTAATTAAATCAATAAAACAAGAGGGAAAGATATAAGAAAGCGGAAACTCCTATAAATCTTTAAAATTAAACCTGTACATTGAAAGGAAGTAATGTTACTAGACCAACGGTTGTGCAAGGAGGTGATTTGGTCAGAATCATATGGGACCGCCAGGTTTTTTCCCCAATTAAGGGTACCAACTTTATGAGGCATAATAGATCTAGGAGGGTTCCCGAAGATTGATTCGCAGGCAGCTATAGTAAAATAATAAATATTACCTACCACAATCAGATTGAAGCTGTGCCATACCACTGAGCAGCCCCGCTCCCCGATTCAAACTACAGGCCTTGTAGATCAAATGTATAAAGACATAATTAAAATAACATTATAGTTATGATGCTGTTTTTTCCAAGCCTGAATTAGTATGACTCACTATTTCAGACTTAAAATTCATAGTTGCGAACTTATATTACTTTGGAAAATTATTTCTTTTTAATCAGTAGATTTGTAAATCCGAATATTAAATTAGGAACAATTCAAAGATAAGCAGTTTTTAAATAGTCATTCATTTCCACTCCATTCTTAGTGACATCTTAGGTTTTAAATTTTATTTTATTTTCTGAGAAATTTTCATAGTAGTTACTGTATTATATGCTTACAATTTTTGTTTCAGTTGGATTAATAATATACCAATGAATACTTAACAAAGTATTCCTATGGGATGCTGCATTCTGTACGAAACAAAAAAATACGTTTATTTAAAAACTAGGTCCTAAAAATCGTAGTAGATCCACCTTGATTTATAAGAAATCGTCCATTTCATTGTCTACAATTGGAATTAAAACAAAAAAACTTTAAAAATTCTGTATCCAGTTACCTGCAGAGGTGCTGTAGCTCACGACATTAGAAATCCAGCCTCATCTATAAAACTGAAACCCAGACTAAACCGATTAATTCTTGTATTCTTTAATTACATATTTATCATTATTATTTTATAGATTTAATATTTCTATTTTTTTTCGTAATTAACTAAAAATTATCCAATAATTATAGCATTGTAAATCGTTAGTGGTATATTTTTTGTAAAAGATTAAACTCTCATATTTTCAATCGTTAAAAGTAATTCTAATGCTTATAATAACCGATCTAATAATAAAGAAATGTATATTAAAAAAAAATTCCTTGATGAACATGTTTTAACAAATCCATCGAAACCAAAATATATATTTCTGGATTTTCTCTTTAGGAAGTCTGGTAAGTCAATTCATAAAAAATTTGTTGAGGTTAATAAACTTCCAATTGAATGTAATTTATTTTAAATTATCATATTATAGTACAACGTTTCGTCCCATATTCATGTACTCTAAACCTCATAATTTTTCATAATTAGAATTTCACATAAGAAATCATGTCACATCTTTACACTATTCTCCATAATGGTAGAAAAGTGAGAGTAGTGTAAAGATGTGACATGATTTCCTATATGAAATTCAAATTATGAAAAATTATGAGGTTTAGAGTACATGAATATGGGACAGTGGCCCCGAAACGTTGTACTACAATATGATAATTTAAGATAAATTACATTCAATTGGAAGTTTATTAACCTCAAAATTTTTTTATGAAAATATATAATGAATATTTTTAAACAAAGTTGGCATTGATTATCTTGTTTTGTATAAATGAGTTTTTAATGATCGCCGTGTAATATTTTATTTTATCACACAGAGAATAGAAAACTAAAATCCTGAACAGTTAGAAAAACTTCAAACTAGACCGGGAGTAAATATATTTGTATTTATTACACAATATTGAAAAAAAAATAATACAATATAAACTATAGAATACATATAAATTACATTAATACAGTTTGAGCTACGAGTAGTACAATTAAATGAACAGTTTTATTTTATGTATTTACTTCCTCCATTCCTGTACAAGATAACATTTCATAGTATATAATTTTCTGTTGTATCGTGTATCGGTTTGGTGTGACAGCTGATATATAAGTGTAGCAAGTAATTTACTTTTTACTGTCGACCTCCCGACAGTACTGCTATAACCCAAAGTAGATAGATGCTACCTAACTAGATGCTGACTGCT
>NW_027114613.1:0-706 GCF_000696795.3 Halyomorpha halys
ATTCTGTTATGTTTTCATGTTATCTCATCAGTAAATTCTTTTCAAAAAATATTTTTTATACTTATTTGCATTAAATATTTAATTATAAAATGAAATTAATATAAATATCAACAATGATCTAGGGTTAACTAAAAGCTATAGATAAGAACATCGCGGTTTTGCTTAAATAGTCATTAGGCATAACTAAAAAAAATTGTTTTTTCGATTTTTTTAAAAATATATTCCAAAGGTAGTTTCACCATAGGGTGGCCACATCTTCATTTTCTACAATTTTCCAACACAATTTCCATAAAATATTCTTCTTCTTCAACAACGGCATGAGTTTAGTTGTTTCATTATTTTCAAGAGATTTTTTTTTTAATCGTTTGTTTTAATGATGCCAAATATTACCGTGGGACTAGTTTATAGTCTATTTTTTTCGTAAACAATGATATATTTGGACCTGGACTTGTTTTAAAATTTTTGTTTACTGCGGTGAAATAATTATAAACCAAAGACGTGTCTACGCAAAAAATTGTTGTTTTAGCCCATGCAAAAATGCAAGATTTTGATTTAATTAATAACAATAATATATCGAAATTTTACCATTTTCTATAATAGACTCAATTTTTTAATTTATTTTTACTCTAATAAGTAAATAACTTTTTCTCTGCTATCATTGAAAATTATTTTTTTTACTTCAATCTACTTTTCAACTTTTTTTAGA
>NW_027114613.1:2671-3403 GCF_000696795.3 Halyomorpha halys
ATAAGCCTACGTCTTATATAAACCACATAATTTCAATACAAAAACTATTCCATAAAAATGGGTTTTCTTTTCTATTAATCTCATTAACAATATCAACAATAAAACCTGTCTTCAACTGGTAAGGACACTGCTATCAGAGTTCAGGATAACAAAATTAATTGAATTGAAAAGTAAAAACAGTGTTTGTGGAATATTTTTTGTATTGAAATTATGTAGTTCATATAAGACATGGGCAATTAGCCTGTAAAAAAGGCAATTTTATGAACTATGACATCAATGGTTTAAGGATGTCTCCTTGAAAATAGCCTAAGGGCCGAAACGTTGGAGGTTTTTAAATTAAAAGTTGAGAGAAAAAGTGGATCATTGAAGTTTGTGTTAATAACCACTCTCAAACAATCAATATATTAAATCAGTAATCTAATAATTCAGATTTTTTTTTTATTTTTACATTATAACTGAACCCCTCTTCATTTCAATTTTCGATTCCGTTTTTTGCCAAACTGTGAATTCTTCAAAGGCCTTACAAACTAGCGATGAGGTGATATTACCTTATATCAAAAATAATGGATATTATGAGAAAAAAAATCTGATTGACACTCTTTTCGTAGTTAACCAGACATCTGTCAATTATTATTTATACCCGCTGAAATTAAGCGCAGGATTAAATTACCTAAATATTTACGTAACGCGTAGAAAAAAGTGAAGAAACTGTTAAACCAAGAGAATTAGTGC
>NW_027114613.1:4408-7245 GCF_000696795.3 Halyomorpha halys
TCGATGGTTTCAATTGAGTACCTAAGCTCAACTCCGTAAGTCCGAAAATGTTTAGACTGTTGTTTTATTAAGTATTGGAATAGTCGGAATCAAGGAGCAGTTTTCTGTCTTTTTAGATTTGTATAAGAATTCCAATGTCTAGGTGTAGTTCCAGGTAACGGATTCATTCCTCTAGAATAAGTGTAGTATTATTAATGGATACAATAGGGGAGGAAAAGAAGAAGCTAAAGAATCTCTAATACTAAAAAAAAAACTTATTGAAGACAATTTAATGATCAAATTTCAGTATTCTATACGTATATTTACAAAATTTCTAAATTTCTAATAATATTGTATGAATTTTTCATAGCAGGTATCTGATTACCTCGAGCTAAAATTTATTCAGTCAATAAAATATGATGTGTATTAATAAGGGGAAAATCATCGCTGAAGAATGAAGGCTAGATTTTCCTTTGTTAAAATATCATCAGAATCTACTAGAGTTTGTAGGTATGTACTGCTGAGATCTAGCGAATGTAATATCTTCCTTTCTCTGCACTCATTGAAGTATGTTTCATTTTTATCACCGTAAAAAAAGGAATCCTACTATGCGAAAAATTATTTGAAAACTTATCTTTTAATTGTTATATTTTTTATGTAGCACTAAATACTTATAAATAAAGCTTTGTAAAACAAATTGTCTGCATAACCTCTCCCAAGATAATATTTAAACTGTGATTGATGTGATATTTGAGACAGTATGTTATTATTGATAAAAAAACAAAAACATTTTATTCGGGATTGGTAAACCTGCTAACGTCGGGATCCGACTGTTCATAGTTTATAATTCTTAATTAAATGTCCATTTATACATAACATAATAATGAATAAATGAAAATATAAACAAAATTAAGGATATGTTACATTTTAATATCGGTTATTGGTAAATATAAAATAAATGATCTCAGATTAATTTGAGACAGGATATAGAGTCGAGTCGTAGTGGAGTATGGTTTGTGTTGAAGGCGCAAAAGAGTTTACTCCATTGCAGCAAGTGCCACAGTCATTGTCATCGTTTAAATTGTATGATAGTTGACTGATCTGAAAGCTAATTATTGAGGTTGAAACATCAAAATACACTACTTCAGTTCAATTCACAAAAAAATTTTCAACCACGATAAAGTAAGTGGTGTGCAAAACCTTAAAAAGCCCTCTGGACAAGATGATTTTTTTAAGTCATCCCCAATTCTTCATCCGAGAGTGTTCTGCCAAGAAAACGACCAGTACGGTTTGACTTATACTTCAAGGCGGTCCCACAGAATGAATCTAAACCACTCTGATTAGAATAGGTTGGGAACATGTAGGATAATCTAAGGAAATGCAGGCACAGTAGAGGTGTTTTATAGTTCAATGGCCATTTTAATATATTTCCTATTTATTTATTTTACTATAATTTAATTTTCTTATTTTAAGTATTATACTAATGTGGTAGGTTGTTAATATTTAATAATTGAATAATATCACATTTCTTCATCTCAAAAATTCCCACGTCAGGATTTAATTTCTACTAATTAATTCCTAATACTGCTAAAAGAAAAACATTATTCCAGAAGTGCGGAGGATACAAGGACTAACGAAAGCAGAAGAAGTTAATAAAAGAGAAGGAGAGAAGATACAGAGGAACTAACCTAATGCAGTAGCACTTAACATAAATATTTTAAAGGTAAATTCTGGTTTATTTCACAGCTCCGGGCTCATATACTTCCCTGTGAATAAGAGGTAAGCTCTGCTTTCAACTTTTTTTAATCTCAGTACCTTTAATAATAAAGGCACGCAAGCAAACGCAGATCTGATTGCCACATTGATCAACCTAATTTAGTCAAATTAAAATTAGAATTGTGGTAATCCATTTATTGAAGTCTGTAATAAAATAAGCATGTAAATAAATCGATGCTACATTTTTTTCAAGATCCTACAGGATTCCAGAGGAGGTAGTAATATCAAACTTAGAATGTTTCTTAGGTAAGCCATTTATTGAAGTCTGTAATAAAATAAGCATGTAAATAAATCAATACTACATTGAGCCAATAACAATAATTTATATTAATGTACGATTTAATTTCTTTTTCGAAACTGGTTTGCTTATAAATTACGCTACAACAAATTTAATACAAAGTTGCAGACTATTCTGCCATTGTCAAACACTCTACTACTACATTCCTGTTTCAAAATGAAACCAAGTTTCAGATAAAGACAAAACCCCACTACACAGGCTCTGTTAAATACAAAACTATATTTAAAAATAGGGACTTAAGAAAAAATAAAATAACTCTACCTTTGTAAAAAATATATCTACATGACTTTACCTTTTTTTATCCACTATTTAATTTAAACAAGTTTATTCAATTTGCACTATCTATTAAAATCTTATCAAAAACTTTGTTGATAAGATGATTAATAAAATTGTAATAGATAGTGTAAATTTAATAAAAACATAATAAGTGAAATAATGGATAAAAATAGGTTAATTGATTAAGATATATTCTTTACAAATGCAGAAGAGACTGCAACCAATTAATAGTTTTGTTGTAGCTGTGATATAATAAATAAGATAACCTTGAGAGAATGCAACGTAGGAAGTGTAAGTGAATAAACATGTTGAGACTATACGGATATTTATAATTATAATTAAAAATTTTACATCTATTTTTGTAGAGATAAATTTGATTTACCTCTTGGAGAGCTGACAATATAGGAAATAAAGTTTTAACAAATATATTAAAGCACTTCTGCTCCCTGAAAGTTTTTTCTTGACGAAAGAAAACAACTAATTTATTAGGAAGTTGGTTTGTACAAGA
>NW_027114613.1:7295-8017 GCF_000696795.3 Halyomorpha halys
AGAGGAATGAATCCGTTACCTGGAACTACACCTAGACATTGGAATTCTTATACAAATCTAAAAAGACAGAAAACTGCTCCTTGATTCCGACTATTGCAATACTTAATAAAACAACAGTCTAAACATTTTCGGACTTACGGAGTTGAGCTTAGGTACTCAATTGAAACCATCGATCAGGGAGCAGAAGTGCTTTAATATATTTGTTAAAACTTTATTTCCTATATTGTCAGCTCTCCAAGAGGTAAATCAAATTTATCACTACAATAATAGATGTAAATTTATTAATTATAATTATAAATACCCGTATAGTATCTACATGTTTATTCGCTTACACTTCCTACGTTGCCTTCTCTCAAGGATAACTTATTTATTATATCACAGCTACAACAAAATTATTAATTTGTTGCAGTCTATTATGCATTTGTAAAGAATATACCTTAATCAATTAACCTATTTTTATCCATTATTTCACTTATTATGTTTTTATTCAATTTACACTATCTATTACAATTTTATTAATTGTATTAATTACTTAACATAAATATTTTAAAGATTTTAAGCAGGAGGGTCGATATCATGGGGTTTATAGGTTGCATTGTTTTTAAATATTAATCAAATCGTATTGTTCACTAGAGAATTCATTAAAAATATTTCACAAAATAATGAATTTGTGTTTCATTCTGTTATGTTTTCATGTTATCTCATCAGTAAATTCTTTTCAA
>NW_027114614.1:0-4257 GCF_000696795.3 Halyomorpha halys
TATATATATATCAAATTCTGAATATACAGCGAATAATGGTCAAGCGTTATTTATTTGGTTCCTAAACAAAGGACAACAAACCTCAAATACTACTTATTTGTATTATAGATTAATTGAAATTTTCCTATTCCTATGTAAAAATATAAGTTTAGAAAAAGGCTCGCGGATTCAGTCTATTACAAAACATACTGGACAAATGGTCTAAACTTCCAAGTAATTATAAGAGACTCATTTATATAACAATAGTAAGACCTATCTAGACTTACAGGGTAGAGCTTAGGGTCTCCATTAAACCATCGAATTCCTCTCGTATCCAATCCTTACAATTCAAAATCCTTAATGCTCCTTACTTTGTCACAAATCAGGTTCAATGTTTCATACGTTGCCGATTTGGTTAGAACCAGATAAACAAGAAAACCTATCCTTCCATGGAAACCTCCCAAACACTTGATTCTAACCTCCATTACCTGATAATCCTCCTAGACGTCTGAAAAGAAAATAGCCACGAGATCTTCTCTAGAATTGTTATTAGAGTTTTACTAATGATGATTCGCTCATTTCTATATCACTCTATTGCAATATAACACAGATCACATTTACTGAATGTATACATATAATACAGTTGTAAATTTGAATAAATATTTTTTTAAATAAATAAACAAAAATAATTGTTTTTACTAGTTGCAACGTGCTGGGCAAATAACTACCGAATGCATTTAGGAAGCACAGCGATTTCAATAAACAGTTCCTCTCTCTTTCGATGTAATATTATTTAACATCCATCATTGCATGAACTAGGAAATTATAATAGTGAATTTGTGTTTGAGAGAAACTAAATCATATGACTTTCATTTTTCACGGCTTTCAATTATTAACGCACACGATTATGTAGAACATCTTACATAAACGTTACCACATTGAAAAACCACAATCCAATAAAATTTGTTATGGTTATGGAGATGCTAGGAACACGATCATAAGGTGGTACGTACATCTTATAGATAGCTAAGCAGGCCCTACATACCCTAAGAAGTGGATCGGAAAGTTATAAATGATTCATACGGTTCGTTAGGTTTGAAGTTCAGGAGATAATATTTATGGAATCTCTGATAAATATTCAACGCCATTCCAAGACCTCCATTCATGAAAGCTCTAATGAAGAGGCTGAAGGGACTTCCATTCTTCGTTAGAGAATTAGCACACTGGGAGGGGGGCTTTCTATTCATTCCATAGATGAAGAACAGTCGATGGGCGAGGTTGATTGTTTCAATACAATACATCGATTTTCTTAATTATAAAATAAACTAGAGGAGATCTAAATAGCACTCTTATGACCACTGAGTCAATTTTAAAACATTTAAAAATAAGAACCAAATATCAATATTGATACAAAAAGTTTGTTTATTTGAATTCTTTAAAAAATATTTTTGAATTAGATAGAGACCCCCTTGCATCCTCTTTCAT
This sequence comes from Halyomorpha halys, assembly GCF_000696795.3. Lineage (NCBI taxonomy): Eukaryota > Metazoa > Arthropoda > Insecta > Hemiptera > Pentatomidae > Halyomorpha > Halyomorpha halys. The sequence goes on from NW_027114614.1 coordinate 1,465, forward strand.
TCCTGATAATCCTCCGAAACGCCTGAAAAAGAAACGCTACCATTGGGTAGTTTCTCTACACGCCTGTAACACTCCAATTTAACTTAGATTAGATTTACTAAATGTATTATAATGTACAGTTGTAAATAGCAATAAATAAATATTAAAAAAAAAAAAAAAAAAATGAATTAGATAGAGCCTTTGAAGAAGGCCTTAGACTTTATGACAGGACACTAAGATCTATAGGAACACAGCAGTAACCAAACAGGTTATAAAAAGTTAGTAGCATCGGTACGTGTTGACAATTGTTGTCATGACAACTTCATACCCATGGAATAAAATTACTTTTCAATAAGCTTGAAATTATTTTTGTAAAACCATGACAGACAGGAATACTTACCATTACATTCTTACACGCTCCCTGGAAAAATTTATATTATAGAAAAGTTTTTAAACAGAACTTTTCAATTTGTCAAAAGAAGATTTTAACAGAAGGTACATTAAATTGTATTGGTTATATATAATCTTATCAATACTTCGATACTTTTTATTGTTTAAAAAAAATAAATTTTATTCATGGATGGACATTATTATATATAACTATAAATTCACACCTCATATCTAACTATTAAAAATTTTTGCAGGCTATTCTGCCCAAGTCTAATAAAATTAATCAAGTATTATTCAGCCTATTTTCTTATTTTTCATTTAATTTTAAAACTTTTAGTTAAAAATTATCTCTCACTTTTCAAACATTTATCAACAATATTATTTAACTTGATTGTACTTTATACTTGGTTGTAAGAAAGGTTAAATATTGTTAATATTTTTGATAAATGTTTAAATGATGAGTGATAACGTGCTTAATTTGTTTTAAAATCAAATAAAAAAGTGACAAAATAGATTAATTTGACAGGCCTGGGCAAAACATTTTAATACTCATAGTTACATGTGAGATGCGGAGTTATAGTTAGTACAATAATTTTTCAATAATCCTAATAATTCATATAAACAATTTTTTTATCTTTTTACTGACTGATATTTGATTCTTATTTCTAAATGTAATATTAAAAAATGGAATGGTTATTTTAATTCGCTATCCTCATCTTTCTGGTAAATAAATGTATATGTGGATCAGCTGAGGATTCATGTTTAAAATACTGCAATTCTCCTTAATACATAATTTTCTGGAGATATTACTGAAGTGTTTCATTATTTTGTTCAATATAATGTTCCAAAAATACTTTCTGGAATTATCCATTTTGTCAATAAGAAGTCTGGCATAAATTCATTGATAAAATTGTCTTAATACTTGAACTAGGAGTAATCAGATTTCAAATTGTATATTTTTTTTTTGCAAAATTATCGTTTAATGTTTTTATATATTGTAAAGTTAAAGAACATTGACCTGTTGAAATTGTTTTTTTACTAAATGAATAATATAAATATCAGGATTAAATTTTAAATGTTTTTTCCGTGAAATAAATTGCCGACTCATGTTTTCGAAATAGTCTTTGTTTTATGTATTTTGAACGAAACCATATGAACGATTTAGGCGATTGATAAGATTGGAACAGAAAATAAAGGAATGAGATAAATTCAAAGAAACCATTGATGACTATTGAACTCACAGAAAAGAAATGGAGCTCAGAATTACATTGAAATGTTTAACATTCATTACATTATATGTTTAATTTAGAACTATCTGTGTAGTTAGTTTTTATCAAAATATAAAAATAATAAAAAAAATACAATTGGTTTGAAATTCTTAAAATATCACCAGGTATTCTTAGAAACTAAAAGCATGTGTTCAGAAATCGTGGATAAAAATATCTTTAATTAACCTATAGTTAATATAAAGCCTAAATCAAGAGCCCAGTATAGTTTAATATTCATACTATTATAGTGGTGAAGTTAGGCAAGACGTCTAGAATCGCCATGAAAAACAAAGATTACTAGCAAAGTTGTATTTGGAACACCATGTACATACATCTTTCAGATTGGGGAGAATTTTACGCCGAAGATATCCAATGAATAAGATTCAAAAATACAGAACGACCAATTTCCAATAACAACCAATTCCTAATTATACGAGTTAAGAGCAGGCACTTAAATAAAACCCAGACAGGCAAAGGAGATAAGTAGCATGTCTTTATAATTACCTCCAATTCACCTTTATAATTATCTGAAAATTGAGACTACCTTAGTCAAAAAGGCAACATCACGAATATAATATAATGAGAAACGGATCCAGATACTTTTTTTAATACGGCCATGGCACGGCCACGATTCTCTGTTGCAACATGGGCGTGTTATTATATTGCAAAAGAGTTTCAACTTTAGGCGTTCTTTAATAATCAGGGCTTCGTGTTTTAACAATAATAAACAATTAATAAACGAAATATAAATAAATATATTTATATTTTGTAATTTACATTAATATTTGATTAAAATCATAACTATTTCTACAACAAACCATATACTTTATTTTGGCCGCAATTAATAATAAAAAACCAAATTATCATACAGCGATTCATTATCAGAATTAATTATAGTTATTTCCCAATTTTAATTTACTATATAACGGCGTTGAGCTATGGAGCTCCACTAAACATTCGAATTCCTCTCGTATCCAATCCTTACAATTCAAAATCCTTCGTAAAATCCTAAATGCTCCCTACTTTGTCACAAATAAAATCATCCACAAAGACCTTAATATACCATTTGTAACCGATCTAGCCCGAACCAGATATCAATCCTTCCATTACAAACTCCCTAAACACTCAAGCCCATTAGTTTCTAATCTTGCTTCCT
>NW_027114615.1:0-1218 GCF_000696795.3 Halyomorpha halys
TTACATTTAACACAAAATCATGAATACCCCTATTACGTTTTCGAGATTTAGGCTCATGAAGAAAATTAAATTCCAGAGCCAACTTTTGATATCAGTATTCCGGACATGCGGTAAAAATTCGATTTTCCGACAATTGTATGTATCATATCATCAATTTAAATATATAAGTCGCTGTATTATTTTTCCGTAAATATGAAAAAGTTGTTATAAAAAGGCTGATAATTTGATTTCAATATTTAACTTTCGCGTTTTTTTTTTTTGGACCAGGAAAATGTACCATGAAAGAATAATATGGCTTAATTTTTGCTAATCTATCAATATCTCACTGAGTACACCTCAGATACATATATATATACGGCTTATCTACGTACTTACGTACATAAATATAAACAACAACAATAATTATTTAAAGGGTTAAAAAACTCTCGTTCAGGGGAATTAAAAGAACGTGGATAAGTATTAACAGTATTTTAACATTAATGGTAAGACTGAGTTTGCAACATACGTAAGTCAAAATATGTTGTGCTGCGTGGGCGGAGATCAAAGTGTTAGGTTATCACAATTCTTGGGATTTATGACCTTTGCAAATTTCCAGAATGCATTAAGTTATTTTTAGAAAGTTTTATCTTCTACCATACAATCGGTTCGAAATTCATGGTACACGGAATTCCACCTCAGAAATTGCAAGGGATCGACGATCGACCAAAATTGGCCTCGATATTGTCTTATTGGCCACCCCATATAGGGAATATGACTTATTGCGTTCTATTGAATGTTTAAACGACAGTTATTCGAAGTTCGAATAAACTCAAATTTCCTGCAGATCATCCCTTTCAGCATTCAATGAAAAACAATCTATCCAAAAGAACTGAAAATCCAAAAGAAAGAAGAAACCATATATGGAGGAAAATTACTTCCACGTAACCTTAATGTGTTCCGCGCACCTAATAGACCAGTAAAATTAGTTGAAAAATCGAAAAAAAAAATCATTAAATCGAAAAATCAGGCAATTACACAACCACCGATTTGAAAATTCTGATCGAATTCTATTGTTATGGTAACCAAAGCACGTATAATTTAATTATCTCTGTTTTGTGGTATAATATTTTTTTTAAATTATTTATAATCTTAAACACTTTCTTGAGACTGGTTAATGTTGTTTAAATAAATAATTTATTTTTTATCCATTTTAGTCTCAACACATTTTATTTATTAATT
>NW_027114616.1:0-4274 GCF_000696795.3 Halyomorpha halys
TTTATAATATTTGCTGTATTTTTGTTATATTATTTTATATTGAGTTAAAATAATAATTAATTAATTCTTCTATGTCAAAAGAAGGAATCAACAATTTTGAGAAGAGAATATTTTGTACATTATTAGGTCTAGAAAATTGTTTTTGGATGAGTAATCTTCAATATATAAATATTTATGAGAACCTCCAACATTTCTGGTTGTGTTTCACAGATTTAACTAACTAGTTTCAATTAAATATTTTTATGTCTAAATTCGGTATAATTACATCTACTAGATATAAGCTATATTAGGATATTAGAATTTCGTGTCTGAAAACTAATTAAAAAAACAGCAACAATTAGAAAGCATTTTTCTTTAAAACAAGGGTCTTCAATTTAGAAACGGCAGTAGGCCCTATAAGTAAAAAAATCTGCTATTTTCCATACAATTCAGTAATTATAACTAAGAAGGGGGTACAAAAAATATAATAAAAGCAATTTCGGAGTTAAATTAATTCCGTATTGACAAAAATTTGAAATGTATGTTATTAAATATGGGTTTCCTCCGAATTACTTAAGGATTGGGGATTATTTCTGTTTTTTTTTGTTTGATAATAACATAATTAATTTATGAAAATTGCTGTAATGATGATAATATGATATTTTACCATTTCAGAAAATAATATGCAATTTTTTTACAACATTTTATTTTTAAATTATACTTTACTGTGTTTCACATGTTAAACTTATTATTGTGTTTCACAGATTAAACTAACTAGTATCAATGATTATTCATTTTGAATAATAAACCATTGGCTTTTCGTACACGATATATTACGTCAGATATATGATATTTTGTTTCTAAATTCTGTGTAATTGTGCCTACTAGATCTAGCCCTTAAGAAACTAAGAAAGTTTCATTAAATCGATCATTTAATATAGCGATAAACGAGACTGAATTACCTTTCCACCTAGCAACAATAAAATATGAACGAATTTAATTAGTGTAATAGTAGTTGCACATAAAACTAATTTCGAAAAATTGCGATCTTCGTTCTTGGAAACATATTATTTACAAGATATATATCTGAGAACGAGAGTTCATTCAGAAGGAATAAGCTGGTTTAACCTTCAATCAAGCCATTTGATGATCCGAGAACGTTCCCCTTAAGACTAAGGAAGCCCTACATAAACATGACCCTTCGTACTAACAACATGATAATGTCATTCTTGATAATGCTCCGTATAATTGTGCGAGGGAACAGGTTACCATAAATAAATGTCTACATCCTCCACCATGTCCCTCGTTTGTTCATTTTCTACTCTTTACCCCACCTACTCAAGGCAGGGGTCTCCACTGTCTCTGAAAAATATTTATAGAAACCTGGCGATTGCAAAAGGAATCCGCAATGGAAGGAAAAAAGGGGGAAAACTGGGAAATAAATAAAGAAAAAGGAATGGAAGAAAATGTCGACTCTGTCAGGATTTATTGGACTGGGGAGTCCTAGCTTCCCAGCAGTATTTTTCAAGAACGGCATTAAAGTCACTGCGTTCTCTGCGGTGACTTGAATGCAATCACAAGTTAACTTATATCACGAATTGATGAAGTATGAAACCGTAAGCACTATTTTTTTATTAGCCAATGATATTCAAAAAATTACTAATTTATAAAAAATATTTGTAAAGCTTATAATCGTTTCAAATAAATTTAATGTCGTTATGCGTAACAACGCAATGGCAGGACGTTAACATTTTATTTCTTTGTTTCTTGGTCATTGGTTTCCATGGAATAATCGGTGATAATTCATTCTAATTATCACCTTAAATCGTAAAAATAATGATGAATTTATATTTATGGAACGATTTAGGTATAACCAAGTAAAAAACAAATTTCATAAAATTAGTATTGAAGTTAATTTTCAAATATATTACGATCAGGCCAATGATATGAAAAAAAAAACTGTAAGTCAATCTACGAAATTTCCGCCTTTTTTATAATATTTTTTTTAATGTACAATTATTCCCATGAAATAATTATAAATGTGTCTGAATAATTGTAAATATTAACCATATATTCAAATAAGGAACTATTCTACATTGTTTAAAAATTGAGTTTTATGCATAACAACTTCAAAGCCGTTAAATTGATAAAATCTTCTTTCCTCCTCTCCAAAAAATAAAATAATTTACTTAATAAGTATTTATAATTAAACTACTGTAATTGTTTTTACAATATTCTTATATCTAGTAGAAATTAAAACCATTATATAATAAACGATATAAATGTCGGATGAATATGCCGAAATTATTTGAAAAGTCATTTATAAAAAGAATATAATTATATTTTCATAATAAAAGATAATTTTTATGAAATAATTATTGTCTAGTTGGGCAACAATTGATATGGAAAAAGTTTTAATTAAAATGGAAAAGATTTCAATTGACTTGGAAATGAAATAAACTATATCGATAATTTTCTTAAAAAAATTTATTTTGCAGCATAAACCTAAAATACAACGTCCATTTTCACCACTATTGACTATAGATTAGATTGAGGATTGGATTTACGTAGTCATATAATAAAAAAAGAAAAAAGTATATAAATATAGTTTGTATAACCCAATAAAAAAAAGATGTTGGTCACTTGATGCATATGTGGGTTCAATTAAAAGTATATTAGAATTATAAGTACATTATGAGTAGTGTAATAAAAACATTTAATGGGATATCAATAACAGAAAAATCTGCTATGATTCCCCACATTGACGGTCCTCATTATTTTCTAACAATAATCTAACAGTGTTGATTCAAAGTAAGAAATTAAGTAACTCGTTAAACCCGGGTGCCGTCCTGCCTATTTCAAACGTCCATAAGAACAGTAACAAATGGAGTATGAGAGATATAAGAAACGGAAAACACCTCGCCCCTACTTTCACCTTTCATTGGGAGCAGGATCGCTGTGGTGTCCCCGCCCACCCGGTCGCATTCCTCGGCCATACACACCCGAGGGTACATCGCACCCAGTTCCAAGGCTCTTCGGGGCAATCATCCGCGATCTTACGCCAGGTTTTGAAGCCCTTCAATGGTTTGCAGGTTTAATTTTAACGTCCAATTAAAAACAAATTTTATTTGGTTTACATTTAAAAATATATGTGGTAAATTAAGAAAGTCATAAACACGAATGGAATTCATAGAGAAAACGTGTTTATCGAATGGCATTAACCTTTAATCTATACTTAATTTAAGGACGCCGTATCAACCGAGGAACGGCAAACAAGTTACCCAATCGACTACTATATCGCTCATCGTAACCATAATTTTACAAATAACATAAGACCGACTACGGCCATTTAACACAACACGTAGCCCATAAAGCTCAGCTTGCCCCTTGATAAATGAGACAACATCTGAGGCTAATTGGTACCGGATCCAACACCGCCAGAGAACACTTTTTGTGCGGTCGTCGTATGATTTGTGTTTAACATTAATTTATCGGAACTGTTTAATCGATCAAGCGGCATTATGGTTCATCGGGTCCAGCACACCTTTAGACTTGGAGATTTATGGATCTCTTATGAATATGCGGGGGCGACATCGTCCGAGTTCCCGCCCGCGATTATTCAGCATTAAGAAGACGATAAATGACGAAGGATTAGGTAGAGGTTGAGGCCGTGTGGGGGAGTCGCTTTGTTAAGAAAGAATTGGACCATTTTTCTCATCGCCGGCATAAGTTCGGACTTCTGCCATCTGTAATGGTACTTGTGGCCGCAGGCTCTTTCACTAGAGGATTATCCCCAAGTCGCGATTGCACGTTTTATGTAAATCTCGGTGATAATTGCAATGTTATTTGAATATTCAAAAGTGCATTAAATACAAGTGGCTTTTCGCCAAAGGATTGGTTATAGAATTCGAACTGAGTGTCCAGAATACGTCAGTACTCCTTAGAAATATAATTATGAAGCAAGATTGTCTATCTAAGGTACAAAAATGATAGAAAAACATTTATTAGCAAACGACGTTTCGTCCCACTTTGCAGGGCTAAACAAGAACTAGATACAAAAATTGTAAGATATGATAAGAGTATACATTTTTTTTTTTAAATTATTTATTTAATGTAATTTACAACTGTACAAAATAATACAATAGATAAATATGTAGTATGTTTCATATACACTTGAAAATCTTGGGAAGGGACCCCAACATTAATTTAAATTAGAAGGTCCCGTGGCCATCTTCTTTTCAGACGCCTCGGAGGATTATTAGGGATTGTTAAGGATGAAAGATTAAGAATTAATG
>NW_027114617.1:0-1338 GCF_000696795.3 Halyomorpha halys
CGTATCTATTTATTTTAATTATCTTTATTTCTAACACATAGGGGCCAATTTTTAGGTTTTCGGATATGCAGAATATGAAAATGCTATAGATTTTAACGTCGAATATCTATTTATTTTAATTTTTTTTATTTCTAACCCAGAGGGGCCAATTTTTAGAGTTTCGGATTTGCGAATTATGAAAATGCTATTGATTTTAACGTCTTGTATCTATTTATTTTAATTTTCTTTATTTCTAACACATAGGAGCCAATTTTTAGAGTTTCGGATATGCGAATTATGAAAATGCTATTGATTTTAACGTCTCGTATCTATTTATTTTAATTTTCTTTATTTCTAACATATAGGGGCCAATTTTTAGGTTTTCGGATATGCAGAATATGAAAATGCTAAAGATTTTAACGTCGCGTATCGATTTATTACAATTTTTTTATTTCTAACACATAGGAGCCAATTTTTAGGTTTTCGAATATGCAGATTATTAAAATGCTATAGTTTTTAACATCGCGTATCTATTTATTTTAATTTTTATTATTTCTAATACATAGGGGCCAATTTTTAGAGTTTCGGATATGCGGATTATGAAAATGCTATAGATTTTAACATCGGGTATCGATTTATTTTTACTTTTCTGATTTCTAACATGATAGAGTCCCTTTATTTCTCTCGGGTTATGTGTAATATAACAATGCTATCGATTTATATGAACCTTTGATTTCTAACTTGTTAAAGTCTCTTTATATTTTTCTATAGATGCCAAAAATAAAAATGCTATTGATTTTATGATCGCGTATCGATTTATTTTAACTTTCTTGATACCGAACATGTAAGGGTCCCTTTATGCATTCCGTTTTGAGGAATGCAGAATATGAAAATGATATCCATTTTAGTATCGCGCATCAATGTATTTTAAATTTTCTGAATTCTGACATTCTAGGGTCCATCTATACGTTTTGGGTTATGAAAAATATGAAAATACTATCGATTAATACGTTGGTATGGAAAAATAAATCAATACGCGATCTTAAAATCGATGGCATTTTCATATTCCAAAACATATAAGGGGACCCTAACATGTCAGAAATCAAGAAAGTTAAAATAAATCGATACGCGATAATTATATCGATAGCATTTTCATATTCTACATATCGCGAAGCATATAAAGGGACCTTAATATGTTAGAAATCAGAAATTCAACATAGTTTAAATGCGATGACAGCGCCATGGTTTCCGCACACACAGTCCATACCTGCAACAACCCTTAAAGTACCCATGGGTACTATGCAACATATTCACTGCCGAACTAAATGCAATAGCAGCAGCACTTCACTTCTGTTTATC
>NW_027114617.1:3913-4248 GCF_000696795.3 Halyomorpha halys
ATTAGCAAAATTAAATAAAATATAAATGGCGTTGATGACCAATGAAGTTTGGCGCCACTAAACAACCCTTAAAGTACTCATGGGTAGAAAAATGAAGCAAACTTTAACTAGCTTTCTTGTTTTGTACATATTTATTATTTATTTTTTCAATTTGGAAGGCAAAAAAAATCAGAAAATTTAAAATAAATTGATACTCGACCTTAAAATCGATAACATTTTCATATTCTGCATTCCCCAAAACGTATTAAGGGACCCTAACATGTTGGAAATCATAAAAGTTAAAATTAATCTATACGCGATCATAAAATATATCTATGTACCGTCTTTATACGAAT
>NW_027114617.1:4298-4812 GCF_000696795.3 Halyomorpha halys
ATTTGACCCAAACCAGATATGTGTCTTTTCATTCCTAACTCCTTAACCATCCTAACCCACTAATTCTTAATCTTTCATCCTTAACAATCCCTGATCATCCTCCGAGGTGTCTGAAAAGAAGATGGCTACGGGACCTTCTAATTTAAATTAATGTTTGAAGTACCACCAATGGGTGGTTCCTTTCCAAAATTTTCAAGTGTATATGAAACATACAACATATTTACTTATTGTATTATTTTGTACAGTTGTAAATTGCATTAAATAAATAAATAAAATATTATTTTTTTTATCAACTGAAATGTTGAAGTTGTTGTACTGTTTGTTGGAAAAAATTAAAAAGTTGTTATAAAAATATACAGTAATTAATTAAATATAATTTGATTTCAATATTTCATTTTCGGTTTTTTTTTTTGGGGGGGGAGGGGGGACAGGAAAATTTATCATGATAGAATAATATAACTTAATTTTGGCTAATCTATTAATAACTCGTTGAGTACACCTCGTACTAAAGTAT
>NW_027114617.1:4862-5148 GCF_000696795.3 Halyomorpha halys
CTTATTATTGTCATGTAGATCAGTCTTTTGTAATAAGTTGGAAGTTTAGACCGTTTGTCTAGTAAGTGCTGTAATAGTCGGAATCTGCGTGCAGTAAATTTTAAAACTAAAATTAAAAATTAATCTTTAGGACTACATCTCGACAAAAGACTGACATGGAATCCTCATACAAGACTAAAATTACAAGAAACTGCTCGTAGATTCCGACTATTACAACATTTATTAGACAAACGGTCTAAATTGCCAATCCATTACAAAAGACTGATCTACATGACTATTATAAGGC
>NW_027114618.1:0-4584 GCF_000696795.3 Halyomorpha halys
TTAAACGTTGATAGGTAACTTAACTACGCTGAAAGTTCATCATGGAATGAATGATAAAATAACGTTATATTATAAAAATATATGATAAAAAAATATAAATAACGGCCACTCCTTTTTTCCAATCGTCCTTTAAATAAATTTTATTTCGGCAGAGGTGATTCTGCTCTCCTTTCGGTCTGTTAATATCAAACTCTCCGTTCCATACAAAATTATAGACAGATACACTGTCTTGAAGATGCTTAGTTTGACATATTTGCCTACTTCTCTCTTCCTTACAACAGTGTTACATATCCGGTTGTAAACTGCATTTGCCTTGTTAATCCTGTTAGATATTCCTACGTCTACCTTCCCAGATCCGTCTATCACTGTACCCGGGTATGCGAAGTCTGTCACCACTTCCAATTCTTCTCCATTACAGCATACCAAATAAATCACGGTGGAAAATATTTAATTTCTTTGAAAAATGGTATTTAAAGGTTTCGGACGACAGTATAAACGAATATGATTTGATTTTTCATAAAACAATTTACTTTTCACCTACTTTACCGAAATTCGCATTATGTTGTTTTTAATTATTGGAGAAGTTTGTCGGGGGGTGCGGTCAGAAAAGAACAACATAAATAAACAAAACCATATTTATTTATTTTATGCCGACGTTTCGACCTGGGCTCATAGAATACTGGTGTAGTGACGTGTTGTAGATGGTTGTTATCACGTCGTTGGCCCCTATTTATCTTGTTCTTTGTTGACCGCACCCCCCGACAAACTTCTCCAATCATTAATCTACGGTCAACTATATACACTTTATTATGAATCCAGTAACACGGGGCCAACGACGTGATAACAACCATCTACATACACGTCACTACACCTGTGTTCTATAGCCCTGATGTATACCTGAAACTCAGGTCGAAACTTCGGCATAAAATAAATAAATATGGTTTTGTTTATTTATGTTGTTCTTTGCTGACCGCACCCCCCAACAAACTTCTCCAATCATTAATCTACGGTCAACTATATACACTTTATTATGAATCCAGTAACACGGGGCCAACGACGTGATAACAACCATCTACATACACGTCACTACACCTGTGTTCTATAGCCCTGATGTATACCTGAAACTCAGGTCGAAACTTCGGCATAAAATAAATAAATATGGTTTTGTTTATTTATGTTGTTCTTTGCTGACCGCACCCCCCAACAAACTTCTCCAATCATTAATCTACGGTCAACTATATACACTTTATTATGAATCCAGTAACACGGGGCCAACGACGTGATAACAACCATCTACATACACGTCACTACACCTGTGTTCTATAGCCCTGATGTATACCTGAAACTCAGGTCGAAACTTCGGCATAAAATAAATAAATATGGTTTTGTTTATTTATGTTGTTCTTTGCTGACCGCACCCCCCAACAAACTTCTCCAATCATTAATCTACGGTCAACTATATACACTTTATTATGAATCCAGTAACACGGGGCCAACGACGTGATAACAACCATCTACATACACGTCACTACACCTGTGTTCTATAGCCCTGATGTATACCTGAAACTCAGGTCGAAACTTCGGCATAAAATAAATAAATATGGTTTTGTTTATTTATGTTGTTCTTTGCTGACCGCACCCCCCAACAAACTTCTCCAATCATTAATCTACGGTCAACTATATACACTTTATTATGAATCCAGTAACACGGGGCCAACGACGTGATAACAACCATCTACATACACGTCACTACACCTGTGTTCTATAGCCCTGATGTATACCTGAAACTCAGGTCGAAACTTCGGCATAAAATAAATAAATATGGTTTTGTTTATTTATGTTGTTCTTTGCTGACCGCACCCCCCAACAAACTTCTCCAATCATTAATCTACGGTCAACTATATACACTTTATTATGAATCCAGTAACACGGGGCCAACGACGTGATAACAACCATCTACATACACGTCACTACACCTGTGTTCTATAGCCCTGATGTATACCTGAAACTCAGGTCGAAACTTCGGCATAAAATAAATAAATATGGTTTTGTTTATTTATGTTGTTCTTTGCTGACCGCACCCCCCAACAAACTTCTCCAATCATTAATCTACGGTCAACTATATACACTTTATTATGAATCCAGTAACACGGGGCCAACGACGTGATAACAACCATCTACATACACGTCACTACACCTGTGTTCTATAGCCCTGATGTATACCTGAAACTCAGGTCGAAACTTCGGCATAAAATAAATAAATATGGTTTTGTTTATTTATGTTGTTCTTTGCTGACCGCACCCCCCAACAAACTTCTCCAATCATTAATCTACGGTCAACTATATACACTTTATTATGAATCCAGTAACACGGGGCCAACGACGTGATAACAACCATCTACATACACGTCACTACACCTGTGTTCTATAGCCCTGATGTATACCTGAAACTCAGGTCGAAACTTCGGCATAAAATAAATAAATATGGTTTTGTTTATTTATGTTGTTCTTTGCTGACCGCACCCCCCAACAAACTTCTCCAATCATTAATCTACGGTCAACTATATACACTTTATTATGAATCCAGTAACACGGGGCCAACGACGTGATAACAACCATCTACATACACGTCACTACACCTGTGTTCTATAGCCCTGATGTATACCTGAAACTCAGGTCGAAACTTCGGCATAAAATAAATAAATATGGTTTTGTTTATTTATGTTGTTCTTTGCTGACCGCACCCCCCAACAAACTTCTCCAATCATTAATCTACGGTCAACTATATACACTTTATTATGAATCCAGTAACACGGGGCCAACGACGTGATAACAACCATCTACATACACGTCACTACACCTGTGTTCTATAGCCCTGATGTATACCTGAAACTCAGGTCGAAACTTCGGCATAAAATAAATAAATATGGTTTTGTTTATTTATGTTGTTCTTTGCTGACCGCACCCCCCAACAAACTTCTCCAATCATTAATCTACGGTCAACTATATACACTTTATTATGAATCCAGTAACACGGGGCCAACGACGTGATAACAACCATCTACATACACGTCACTACACCTGTGTTCTATAGCCCTGATGTATACCTGAAACTCAGGTCGAAACTTCGGCATAAAATAAATAAATATGGTTTTGTTTATTTATGTTGTTCTTTGCTGACCGCACCCCCCAACAAACTTCTCCAATCATTAATCTACGGTCAACTATATACACTTTATTATGAATCCAGTAACACGGGGCCAACGACGTGATAACAACCATCTACATACACGTCACTACACCTGTGTTCTATAGCCCTGATGTATACCTGAAACTCAGGTCGAAACTTCGGCATAAAATAAATAAATATGGTTTTGTTTATTTATGTTGTTCTTTGCTGACCGCACCCCCCAACAAACTTCTCCAATCATTAATCTACGGTCAACTATATACACTTTATTATGAATCCAGTAACACGGGGCCAACGACGTGATAACAACCATCTACATACACGTCACTACACCTGTGTTCTATAGCCCTGATGTATACCTGAAACTCAGGTCGAAACTTCGGCATAAAATAAATAAATATGGTTTTGTTTATTTATGTTGTTCTTTGCTGACCGCACCCCCCAACAAACTTCTCCAATCATTAATCTACGGTCAACTATATACACTTTATTATGAATCCAGTAACACGGGGCCAACGACGTGATAACAACCATCTACATACACGTCACTACACCTGTGTTCTATAGCCCTGATGTATACCTGAAACTCAGGTCGAAACTTCGGCATAAAATAAATAAATATGGTTTTGTTTATTTATGTTGTTCTTTGCTGACCGCACCCCCCAACAAACTTCTCCAATCATTAATCTACGGTCAACTATCTACACCTCATTATGTTGTTTTTAGTTTTTAGTGAATAAAAGATCATTTAATAGAATCAGTAATATTTTTTTCTTATTCCTGAGAAAGAGACAAATCGATAGGCATATAGTAGTCATGAAAAAATGTATAATTTTTGAACTACGTACCAAAAATTCTTATTTTTGTTGATAACTTTTTTTCTCGAAAAAATCGGAATAGTCAGAATCCCTATTACCTTCCTGGGAAAATCCTGAACATTTAGCAAAAAGTCCCATGAAAAATAGGAGCAAAAAAATATTGATTTTTATATAGCAGATATAGCAAGGGAAAGTATTGCGATTGTGTACAATTTCGAGTCTTGAGGTCACCTGAGTCCAAAAAACTATTTTCGTAAAATAGTCTGTATGTCTGTTTGTGAACATTTTAGCTCAAAAGCGAAAAGTTGTAAGAAACTGAAATTACATATATTTAGAAAGTGACAGCAACTTTTCGCTAAAATTGACCATCAGGAAGTTCCACTAGAATATATAGAATATTGAATCGATTTTTCACATTTTTTCGTTTTTATCGAAAACGGCTGAAAACGAGATTTCGATTAAACTTGGAGAAGCAATGAGGAATTAAATGCTTTTTAATACCAGATAGATCTTTTCTTCATTGAAATAGTCCTATTATTAAATAGTTCTTTTAATTTTGTTTATTTAAAAAACAAT
>NW_027114619.1:0-436 GCF_000696795.3 Halyomorpha halys
AATTTTAATAAAAAATATAATTAAGTGTGGCCACACTGTTTTTTGGCCAATATATTTTATCGTAAAATTAAAATTACCTTTGTAATTATTCTAAAGGCACCTAGTTCCAGAATAATAAACTTTTTTTTATTTGGTTGGGAGGAAGATAGTCCAGGTGGAGGTCAATAAAGGTATCAAAATATTAAAAGAAAAATATTTATTGTTACTAACGTTTCGGCCCACTTTGCAGGGCTGTCTGATGGTAGTACAAAGGAGAACTGACCTATCTTCCTCCAATCTAATTCATACGGTCATCTATCTTATTCCAACATTTTTTATTTTAAGAGCCCGAAACTTTGGTCGGATGACATTAAGAAAAAAGAAGTAAATTGAAGGGTATAAAAGACTAAAATAAAAGAATGAAATAATAAATGAAAAAAATGGTATGAAAAACTCT
>NW_027114619.1:3497-4153 GCF_000696795.3 Halyomorpha halys
TAAATTTTTAAACCTTTTCATTTTTCGAATACGGCCCAAGTAAAATCAGGAAAAACAGTTACGACGTAAAGTAATTTTATTAAACGCATAATACAGGCTATTTAATTACAAAACCAAAAATATTGCCTTAATCAGTATTAGCAATAATACGGCGTATTATCCGTGTTTATTTGGAAATTATACCATATCATGGAATATTCGATAAGCTGGAATTAAATTTAATCGTTGAGGAAAGTCGAGTGAGTGGGCTGATGTATTTAACTGTACCTGATTGCTGTTTTTTACCTTTAAAACCCTTTTATAATTCAAATAAATAAAAATAAAACAAAAAATATACACATTTGCATAAAAAGAAAATAAATAAATACAAAAAAGAAAGAAGAAACACTTAGAGCAGGTGTCCCCGACGATTTTGGAAGTCACGGAACAGCGTGATTTGTGCGCAGCTGTTGCCAACTTCGCGTGACCAAATCCTCGAACCTGTTGCGATAGCCTCCACGGGATTCGATCCCACTTCTGCCGGATGACGAATTGATATCAACTGGTACTTTATTAATCTATTAATATATATCACAGTTTGCTAAATTAATAATGATTACGGAGATTTATCTATGGAGGTCTATAAATATAATATAAGTCAGAAAATATTTGTAATA
>NW_027114619.1:8528-10263 GCF_000696795.3 Halyomorpha halys
AATGTTGTTGTTGTCTCTTTTGTTCTATAGCCCTGATGAAGACCTGAAACTCAGGTCGAAACGTCGGCATAAAATAAATAAACATGGTTTTGTTTATTTATGTTGTTCTTTGCTGACCGCGCCCCCCGACAAACTTCTTCAATCATTAATCTATGGTCAACTATCTACACCTCATTAATATGTTAAACTAAGATCATGAATACCCCTTATATGTATATATATAGGTAATTGAATAAGTAAGTAAAAATAACATAATTAAGGAAATAGAATAAAAAGGCAGAAAAAGAAGTTTTAGCCAAGATTCTCCTAAAACTCAGGTTAATCCCCGAAACGTCGACATGAATAAATAATTTTTTCATTTTTTGTTCTTGCCCAGATGAAGGCTTGAAATTTTGGCCGAAACTTTGGCACTAATAAATAAGTTATTACTTATTTGTGCTATTCACTCACCTTATAGTACAAGCCCTGAGAAGAGAAAAAGGCAGTTATCTCACCTCAATTTTTGATTACTTTAATCTTTCCTGTCCCACTACGTAAGTTAGTGAAGCTTAATTATTCGTGTAAAACTTAAAACACAAGTTATTTCGAAATATTCGAAAAATTTCTACTAGGTTTTTTATGTTTTAGACATCAAGGCACTGAATTGGTACTAGTACTATTAGTTTAATGAAAACTATGTACAATTAATAGTTAAAATTGATGAGTGTGCCAAGTATAGGTAGGGAGAATAAAAAATTGGGGCTGTTTCAAAACCTTAAAAAAAACTAATTTTTCATTCGGAGCTCTATATCTTAAAAACTACCAACAACACTAGAAAACCTAAGAGTACATTATTTAAAGAAGAGTAAATTTGCTGAAATATTAGCCTTAAAAGAGCTATTTACGTCCAATAGTTCTCGAGATATAACTTTTTAAAAAGCAAAATTTCTTAAAAATCTACTGAAAGATTAATAGTTAGTTAATTTATTTTCAGAAATCTATATCTCAGGAACTATGTGACGTACAGATGTCTATTACCACTCAAATTGAAGCTAGAATAATGGATTATACAGAAGTTTATGAGCTACCTTCGTAAGAATAGTAGTTTTCATAATATATGCTAAAATAAATTGATTTATAGTTGTTCGGCCAATAAGTTTGATTTATGAAAAACTTCATTTAAGAAACCATTTGACGTACAGATGCCTGCCAGCGCTCAAATTAAAGTTAGTTAAATTTACTATAAAATAGTTAATAATGTTTATCTTTGTAGGACTAGTAGTTTTTTAGAAATGTTAATTTCTAGTTGTTCGTATAAAATGTATATTAGTGTATGATACATATAAGGAATGTTAAGATAAGATATGTAAGTGTATATTAGAATAGAGAATATAAGTATTTAAGTAAGGTAAAATACAGAAGGGCGGGCCGAGGCAATATTTTTTACTGCTTTATTTCGTAATACAATTTATTACATACAACTATTACTCTTCCAATATTTTTCGTTTCTAAGCCTTTAGATGTTCACATACACACGTGAACAGACTATTTGTACTTAAAAAATTATTTCCGTTAAAAACACGGATTTGAAACCTTTCAAGATAGCATTACTTCCCTTTACTATAGATAAGTGATAATGAAAATAAAATATAATTTTCTAATATAAGCAAAATCATCCACAAAGACCTTAATGTTCCATTGGTAACCCATCTAGCCCGAACCAGATATCAATCCTTCCATTACAAACTCCCTAAAC
>NW_027114619.1:10313-10783 GCF_000696795.3 Halyomorpha halys
ATAGTATTTTAAGTATTATTATTTATTTATAATGATGAGTTAATAGTTGGTAGTGGACATACATAAATAATAGTACAAGAGCCCAAGAGGAGAAAAAAGGCAGTTATCTCACCCAAATTTTTGATTACTTTGATGAAAACTATGTATAATTACTAGTCAAAATTGATGAGTCTGCCAAGTATAGGTAGGGGGAATAAAAAATGGCAGTTTGAAACCGACAAAAAAATTTGATTTTTCACTCGGAGCTCTATATATTAAAAAGTAGGAACGACACAAGAAAACCTAAAAGAACGTCATTTAAAGATGAGCAAATTTGCTAAAATAGGAGCCCTAAAAGAGTTATTTACGTTAAATAGTTCTCGAGATATAGCTTTCTAAAAAACAACATTTCATAAAAATGTTGTATGGGACGTACTGAAAGATCAGTAGTAAGTGAATTTATTTTGAAAAATCTATATCTCAAAAACCAT
>NW_027114619.1:14063-14417 GCF_000696795.3 Halyomorpha halys
ATAAATTATATAATTTATCCTAAAATACCTTGAATGTACCTATAAACCTTACCGTTAAGTACCACATATATATACCCCACTCTAGCATTCTTACCTTAAATACATAATTTCTGTTCCATATAACTTTTCCGTTTTAAAATTGTAGGAATGCTTCCCAAACTTCTTTAATAGATTTAAAATACTTATTATGATTCTAAAAGCAAGGTGGTGCATTGCAAATTACACTATATACATAACATTAGTTTAATAATACATAAACAAAAATATAACTTCTTCTTACCAATCAATTCCATTTAACTTGCATAGAAGCTGTCGCAGTGTAAACCAGAACAAACCAAACTGGAAGAGCCACTT
>NW_027114619.1:17697-18093 GCF_000696795.3 Halyomorpha halys
TTTTCAATTTTATATATATTTACTTAGTTGATTATATCTTTATTATTATTTACATAATTCTGCTCATCAACCCTTCTCCCAGAACACATCTACACCTTTTTGATCTCAAACCTTTTTCACTTTTATTGTGACCCCTTAACCACCTGATATTCCCCCTAATAATTCACTCCATCTTTCTTCTTCTGTTTCCTTTGATAACAAATCCTACCACATTTTCTCTCTTCTTAAATTACAATTTCCTTCCCATAAATATCACACTAATAACTTATGTAACCTTAATAAGCGCCTAGCACATCCAACACTGTTTTTCCTAAAACAATTGACAATAGCGTTAAACATTTTCATACATCAAATTTCCTTAAATTCCAAGTTTCCCATTCCCTTTTTAAATTCAAA
>NW_027114619.1:20404-21247 GCF_000696795.3 Halyomorpha halys
AGCAGACTGAGGAAACAGGGATGAATAAGCGCTGTTGTGATTTATTTGAAATAACCTGTCTGAGAGACATGAAACCCTCCACTCCCGCCCTCCGTGGTAGCCTTACTCATCTGACTTTTCAAACAGACAATTATAGCGAGTAGGTTGGCCGATGTATGACATATCACAATCTCACAAGAGGAGATCATAACACAAAAAAAAAGGCAATCCTTCCCCGCCGGACCCGTTCCGCTAAGATCCCCAGGGAGCGACGGTCCTATATCAGATTTGAAATATTTAATTAAAACGGGAAGAGTAGATTTTAAGATAGTTTAATCGAGCAATATTTAAAAACGCCTTATTTTTATTTATAATCTTAAACACTTTCTTGAGACTGGTTAATTTTGTTAAAATAAATAATTTAATTTGTATACATTTTAGTCTCAACAAATTTTATTTTTCTTACAAGTACGACGTTTCGGCCAATGCGTCCATCCTCATGGATAATCTTAATACAATTGTACTAGGATTGTCCATGAGGATGGACGCATTGACCGAAACGTCGTACTTGTAAGAAAAATAAAATGTGTTGAGACTAAAATGTATAGAAATTAAATTATTTATTTTAACAATAATAATAATGATAATTTTATTAAGACATCATATTTTTGGGTAGTTACATTAACAAGTATTTGATAAAAAAACCTAGAATGAAAGTGGAATTTATAGGATATGTAGAACCTATTGCTTTCATTTTGTTTGTCTTTAATGTGTTTATTTTGATAATGTAATAGCCAACATAAGTTAAAAGAACAAACAAGCGAGTGAATAACGACGTTCGTTATTCCTTTGTTTACCAATCAG
>NW_027114619.1:24277-24930 GCF_000696795.3 Halyomorpha halys
ATAAACATTTCCGGGATTCAGGTTGACAGGGATAAAGGGGATAAATAAATACCTTCCTGCTCAAATATTAATATTACAGGAAAAAACTCACTTAGGATAACGGTTAATTCTTAAAATATAATGAGATCAAATCCAAGTTGATCCCATTTGTATTAGCTTGTTCAATAATTAATTAAGGCAGTTTGTATTTAAAAAAAAAATTGTAACTATAAAAAAATAATAATAATAAAGATATTAAGGTTATTTCAGAACAAAAGTGTTCTGTCGTGTATCAGAGAAATTGGAAAGTAGATTAAAAAAAAAAAATTCTTTCTCCCCGGTGGAAAAAACTCTGTTATATGATTCCAATTTTTTATTACTTTAACGAAAACTATGTATAATTACTAGTCAAAACTGATGAGTCTGCCAAGTATAGGTGAGGGAATAAAAATGGCGTGGAGCAATATCTTTTTCTCTATATCTTTGAAATTACCTACAACACTAGAAAACCTAAGAGAACGTAATCTAAAGAAGAGTAAATTTGCTGAAATATGTGTCGTAATAGAGCTATTTACGTTCAATAGTTCTCGAGATATAGCTTTTTAAACAAAGCAACATTTCATAAAAAATGCAATGATATGCAATCTCAAAAATGATTTCACGCACAGATTTAT
>NW_027114619.1:27586-27956 GCF_000696795.3 Halyomorpha halys
TTACTGTAAGTAGTTTTAAAGATACGGAGGGCTCCGAATGAATAATTTCAGCATTAACGCATGGGCGTCTAACAATGATTTGAAGCTGAATACCAAAAAACGAAGGCCATTCTTATTGGTTCCAAGCTCCTCCTTCATACCCTCCCTTACTGTCCTCTACTATTCCTTAACAACAATCGATTCACTTCTATCCTACAATAAAAAAACCTTGGTGTCACCTGGAATAATCACATTTCCCAAATCACACGCATATCCATAACTGTACTCAAACAATTCCTAAAATTCCGTATAATTCCATTCCTCAGGACACTCGTCAGCTCCTAGTATCCTCTCTCGTCTTCCTCCACTTCGACTACGGATCCTTGGTGTA
>NW_027114620.1:0-2195 GCF_000696795.3 Halyomorpha halys
CAGATTGGCCTTATTACAGTCATGTAGATCAGTCTTTTTTAATGTGTTGGAAGTTTAGACCGTTTGTCTAGTAAGTGCTGTAATAGTCGAAATCGACGTGTAGTTTCCTGTCTTTTCAGTCTGGTGTGAGGATTCCAGGTTAATCGCTTGTCCAAATGTAGTCCAAGGTAGCGGATCTGTTCGACATGGGTAAGAGGACTAATAATTATTAAAGGAGACTGTAGGGCAGTCGGTAAGTTGACGAAGGGTAAAGGTGATTTGATTTGTTGGTATTTATCTTAATCCTCCAATTAAGACACCATTCTTTGAAGGCTGCGATATGGGATTGGAGAGTTTGGGATACAATTAATGGGTAATTATTAACTGCGAGCAGACATGTGTCATCGGCATACGTGGTGAATGGAATGTCAGCAGTATAGACTGTGTAGAGGATGGGACCGAGGATACTAACTTGAGGAACAACAGCGGACTGAGAATAGAGGGATGAATATGAACCATTGTCTCCTAAGGATTACAACGTTACAAAACTAGTTGCCCATAAAATCCGCTAGGACCTCCTCTGCATTTAACATATAAAATGAACTTTAAATTATGTTACTCACAATTTTAAACATATAACATTTAGCATGTTAAAACTTTTATCAGAACATCATGGATACTCGTACTTTCTTGGTATACCAAGCATTTATAAATATTATGGATTTGCGGCAAGCGTGTGTGCCCGGCTTTATAGAAATCCTAGTTCGACGAATTATACAAAATAGAACAGAAAAAATTAAATTCACTTTCTCAACAATATCTCAAAGTTCTTTGCATTCTTTATAAACAACTGAGACGGATAAACATTTCTAAAAATTTATCCTGGCCATAACTTATTGTGAATTTATGGAATGATTATAAAAACTATCCAGGGAAAAATCGATTTTCACTGCCGTGAGCATCTGCTAGAAAACTAATCCCAGAGGGAGAATAACGACGCCATCAGCATGAATTGTTTAATGTAAGCAGTAAGAATCTAGATATCTAGGTAGCACTGCGCTAAGGAGAAAGCGCAACTTATGTCTCAGTCTATTAAATGTCTAATATAAAAAATTAGATAATTATACCAGAATCCTCCACATTATAAACTAGAAAAAAAGAAGAAGAAGGAAAAAATATACAAATGACTTAATGACTTAACATTAAGTCATTTTTCTATTTTTTCTTTGTATTAATTTTTGTAATGGTACTTATTATAATCGATTCTCGAAATACTTGACCAAAAAGGTCATTCATAAAGAAATGCTGCATTATACATTAGAATTTACTTTCTATAAATTTTTGACGTTAAAAAACTTCCAAAGATGAATATAATCTATTTTATACATTTTTTCATTATTGTCAACGTTTCAGGATAACTGTTCAATATTCATGCAGCTTTACAATCACAATAGTCATCATCATATTTTCAATTTTACTATTGAAATCATGTCAATAGTGAAATTGAAAATGTGACGGGTATGGGGATTGTAAAGGTTCATGAATATGGTACAATTGTCCCGGAACTTTGTACAACAATAAAAAATAATATAAAATATATTACATTCATCATTGGAAGTTTTTAACCTTAAAAATTTATAGGCATTAATATAATGAAACTTGCTAAAAAGAAAATCTCGAATTAGAATTTACAAATAATTAATAGAAAATTGAAGTTATGAAAAAAAATCAAGAAACGAAACGTTTGAGAAGCTCTACCTGGAAAAAAAATGTGGTTATCGTCTTGATTAATCAAACTTAAAAACTCAGTTGAGCCAGTCGCAAAAAACAATAGTTACCTATCTACAAACGAACAGACTAAAAAAATTTAATACAACAATTTTTCAAAATTACTAACAAAACTACAGCTAAAAGTGTTATGGGAAAAATATTTATTCATGAATAATTCATTAACGAATAAATATCGTATCCATGGCAATTTTAACCAGAGTTGGACAAAAATTATTCGATTGACAAGAGACGAATTTCTAACATGTTAGGTCTTTATTAGATAATTAAATCGATAGCGTTTCTATATTCTACAAATCCTGAAACACATAACGGGACCTTAACATGTTAGAGATCAGAAAAGTTAAAATAAATCGATACGCGATAATTAAATCGATAGTATTTTCATATTCTACATATCCCAAAACATAAAAATGGACCCTTATATG
>NW_027114620.1:3445-3787 GCF_000696795.3 Halyomorpha halys
TTTTCAATTAAGTAATCAAAAAGTACATTAAATTAGGTTTAATTTGAGTACTAATAGAGAACTGTACGTCAAATGATTTTTGAGAGATAGATTTCTCAGGTAAATTAACTACTCATTTTTCAGTGTATTTTTTAAAAATAAAATTTTGCTTTTTAAAACAATATATCTCGAGAACTATTGGACGTAAATAGCTCTATTATGGCTCATATTTTATCAAATTTACTCTTCTTTAAAAAATGTTCTTTTAGATTTTCTAATGTTGTTGATAATTTTAAAACGGATCTTTAAAAGGAAAATTAATTTTGTTCAACCTTTTCAAGGTACAGCCGCCATTTTTTATTT
>NW_027114621.1:0-4140 GCF_000696795.3 Halyomorpha halys
TATATATATAAATTAAGCTGTTAGATATAAAAAAATATCTGTGTCTGTTATACTCCAAGAATGAACAGTTGCGTACTACGTATGCATTTAATATATTAATTCTCTCCATTAATTTAGATCTGGAAAATGATCTGAAGTTAGTATTTGGAAGAAAGAAATTATGTAATGAACAAAGCAATAAAACAACTAAACTTAAAATAAAACAGCTCATTTAAATTTGAATTAGAAGAGAAAATAAAAAATCACTTATGATCGCCTCCGGTGATTTTTTTTTATTCAAATGATTTGGCGCTTTTAGTAATAATAAACAGTCTTTCATCCAACTCAATAGAGTAGTTTAAGGGAATTAGAATTTTTTTTTTTTACTTTTCTGAAGAGTGAAGAAAGAAACAAAAACAAACAGGTATGATTTCAATAATCCATTCAGATAACTGAAGTTATAATAATTAATATTTTCCTAATGTTATCGTCTCATACAAAAATTATCGAAACATAAAACCATTTCTATACTCAAAAATTTATTTAAATGAATTAATATTCATGCCAACCACATGCTGAAATAAAAAAATTGCATCACACTAAAGCAATTTATATAATGAGTTACAAAACGAAACCGTGTATAATATTTAAATGTAACAACTTTAAGGCCTCTGAAAGATGTTTGTGGAAACTTTGTACTTCTCTTTTGTATATGACGTTACAAAGTCTGTATTCTTCTTTAACAAAGGGAACAAACTTTTCTCATTTTCTCAGTCCAAAGAAAAACTCTGTCTTAAAAGAAGTTATTCTTAAAACTTAAAACTCAATCACTGGTTATCATGTAGTTCCCAGTTACTTTTAAATAAAGTTAATCTCATAATTGAATCGCTGATTTCAGAGAGGTATGAAGTAAATAATTATTGATTTCGAAGTTTTTGCAAAAGAAGTTTCTCTAAAGGTAGATATACAAAATTATTGTAGAAAGGGAACAAGTTTTTTCTTCTAAATGCATCTATTTCACTAATAAATACCCTAACTCTTGGATTTTTATATATTTTTTCATTACGACAGGTATTTAAAAAAAAACCTTTCATTGTCACATAGTGCTTCAGAAAAGGATGCTTAATTTGTGATGAGCTTAAATCCCCACTAAGGGGAGTTTAGATAAGATATCTTAAATAGATGAAAGATATCTGAGACAAAAAGATTTTACAAAAAAAAATAATTTAGTGAATGATCAAAAAGAACAAAAAATGAAATCAAAATTATTTTGAATTTCATGATAAACCTTCCTCTATCATGTATCAGGGTGAGATTTAAAAATTTTTTTATTTTTTTTTTTTTGTCCAGTCAACTGGATATGGGTCAAATAGACATAATTGGTCGAAATGCTCAAGCAGGACTAAATGGACAACATTACTATTCAAGGATACTAGCGTGGAAAATGGGTGAATAGGCTGTTGTTAATACAAATGAGTAATATTGCCCTAAGATTAGTAAATAATTTTAAAATCTTTAGATTGATAAAGTATACTTGTAAACTACCAGTTCTTGCATAGATCAAATCCAGGTACTCCCAAGAACAGTCAGATTGTGTGAAAGCATTCATAATAAAAAAAATAATTTTATAGTAAAATAGCTTTTATAGCACCAGCTTATGGTGACTATGAACTAAAGAATTGTGTATTGTGATATTTTCTCATCGATTGTCTTATTTTTTATTATGTTTTGTTCCGTAAATATTTACTGTAAATTGAAATTCTATGGCTAGACACTTCACTAATGAAATTAATATTTAAAAAAGTGGTTATTTTGTTTTAATTTTTTTTGTCTGCTTTGTTTTTAAATTAAGAAGAAAACTGTAGTGTGAAATATTATTTTTTGAATTGGTCCTGGACGGACCAAATTCTTGTAAACATTTGTCCATAGTGGAAAAAAATCAAACCCTACCTGGTTCTACATCAGCCAGTTGGAGAAGATAATCTAATTTTTTTTTTTACATTAAAGTGTTAAAATAGGTTTAAAAAGGTTTTAAACCTTATGAAGTATCATTTTATAGATAAAATATTTTAATACCTCACGACTTGGCTACTAGATGAACTGTTTTCATTAATATCATACAGGAACAAGGAACAAAAGAGCTTTTTTAATATTTAATGTTATTCAGACTTCATTTCTAAAATTTAAATTTCTGAAGAGTAAGATTAACATAAATGAAATTTCCCCTAACCACCCAAACCCCCCTAGTTTCTAACATTGCTTTCTCTTCCATTCCAGACATCCTCCGAGATGCCTGAAATCTAATGTAGGAACGTCATTAAAGTACTAACAATGGGTAGTTTCTCTACAAGCGTGTATCATCCCTTTATAATCTAATATCAAACTTACTAGGTGTATTTTTATGTAAATATAAAAAAAAAAAATTTCGGAAGTATAATATTTTCACCAAACTTCTTAGTTTTCGAGATATAAACGAAAACCACTCCAACTCCTCCCCTAACATCTCCGATGCACAAATCAGTGGAACATTTTTCGGTTATGGTGGTACTAAACATTTTAAGGGAGGTTACTTTTTTATTTTTTTAATGTTTGGGTTTCAAATTTTTTGTCAAATTTGATTTTACTATGTGTGTGGCAGTAAAATGTAGCGATGGGTTCATCTAATCTCTTAAACTTAACGAATTTATAAGTTAAAGGACAATTTAACAGTCATAAAACTAAAACAAAAACTTGTCTAAATATTATGGAAAATAACTAGTTTGTTATATACTTATTTTTTTTTATTATATAATAACATCATTTTGTTATAGATTCCACGAAAAAGATTCTTTCCTTTCAATCAATCTCTTATTGTTATCGTATGAAATGGGAAGACTGCGATGTTCCGGGAATTGCTATGTATAATAAATTTGCTTTTGAAAATATTATCAGCGCATTTCTTTAATTAAAGTATCAACTTTTCCTCCTTTTTACATCTTGTTAGAACAGCTCTTTTAAACGTTCTCATCTTTTATAAATTTCTATTAAAAGTAATGAGAGAAGAAAATTAAAAGCAGTACTTGATGAAGCAGTAATATCATCCCGCTCTGTATTAATTTCATTTTTTTACTTAGAAAAAAAGTATAAGATCATTTTTACAAATATATTTTTAATATCATTCGCTGTTTGCTAGAGAAAAAATATACTCAGTGTGAACAGGAGTCCCATTTAAGTTATACACATTTAAATACAGTCTATTTATATTTTAGCAATACAAAAAAAAATCATTCTTAACGCATCTTTGAATCTGTTTATTTTTATGTAATAATTAATTAATTAAAATTAAGACATTTTATTTAATACAAATTACGTCTCACCACTCTGAATGAGTTTTTATTATTAAAAAAAAAAGAAATAGAAAATACTTCAAATTAAAATCTTCTTCTATCAATCAATGCTAGTTAGTGAAGCTTTGTTTGATTCATTCAAAACCTGTTTGTGGATTAATAGGTAAATAAAATAAGATATATCAAATAATACAAATGAAAACAATTTTGGTTAATATTATTTAACAAAGTTTATATTGTACTTAAGGGTAACAAACGTCGATCATACTATTATAGCTGATATTTGTTTGATATTTACTGACATAATATATAATTATTTGAAATTAATTGGGTTATAATATGCAACGTTTTTCGCCGTAAGATTTTGAGATGAAAAATTTATATATATGAGTATAAAATATTGTTTTGCTGTACTTTAAGACTCACATATAGAAATGTCTGTTTTCATTAATTATAGTGACATCGCACATCTCAACATTAAAATCCAATGCAATAAAAAACTTAAATATATTACGCTTTCTTAGTGGCATCTCTTGGGGCTCAGATAGACACACACTCATACCAGACGATATGCTCGAAGATGGACTATGGATGTTTCATTTACGGCTCTGCCAGACACCGGACCCTTGCCAGACTAGATGCGGTTCATCATTCAGGGATACGTATCGTAACCAGCACTTTTCGAACTAGCCCCATTCTTAGTCTGTGTTCTGAAGCTGGACTATCTCCTCTTTTATTCAGAAGAAAAAAATTGACGATAAACTATATTTCAAAATTGTACCTTAAAAACGATCACCATACGCATTAATACATCTTCAAACCTAAATATTCAAAT
>NW_027114622.1:0-1933 GCF_000696795.3 Halyomorpha halys
AATATTTTCCATGGGGAACCATTGTCCTATGGGCTGGAGATAGTTTATTTTCTGGCTTAATGGGCCACTGACATCTATGGCTGGTTGCACCCTAGAGGATTCCATAACCCACAGGGTTGACTCATGACTACAGTAACAGGATAAATAATTATCTGTCAGAGCCAGACTCAAAACGGGGTCCTTAAAGATAGCAGCACAGTACCTTACTCACTGAGATTGCAAAACAAGGTAAAATTTGTAACTTTATTTTAATAATTTTTTGTCAAATATTTTTATTTATGAAATTATTTTTTTGTTATTTATATTCTGTAATACTGATATAATAAAAAACGTGATGCCAAATTTCATTTTAAAAGAGTATAATAACAAATTGGTAAGTGGACACCTTTCTATATGATCTATAGAAATAAATCTATACCATTTTCTTTTTTTATTCAAAAACTGTTAATTTAAAACAAAATATTTAAGTATTAAGAAAAAGAAATATCATTTACCTCTTTTAAGAAATTATTTATTATACTGATGTAAATTTGTAAAATGATTATTTTTTAAAATAATGAATTAGTACTTTGTTCATAATAAATTAATGTTACTCAGAAAATAATTTCATATAAGTACTACTTAATTGCATATTTTCAGAGGTTTGAAAAACACAAAAATTTGATCTCAGCTCATGACTTATTAAGAAGACATCAGATAGTATTTTAAAAAACTCAATTTATATAAATAGTCTAGGCAATTTATTCAATTTGCTTGAACTTCCTATATTAGGCTCAAGAAAGTTATTGTTGTTGAAGCGTTACTTATTATTTTATCATATTATTTTGTATAAATATTATATTACATATATAAATATGATAAACTTAATACAGCAAGCGTACTCAGCCTCTTGGGCAACTTTTAGTGCCATGAACAGAAATATTTAAAATGAAAAAGTGTACTGTGGTTTTAAAACTCATCCCTAATTTAATATTCAATATGCCTGATTTTAGGAAAATTGTAATATTTGAAAAAAATGATGTAACAATTTGGCCTGAAGCATTCCCCATTTGTTTTTTTTTATTTACAATTAAGTAGAGACCAACACAAATCCGACAGGAAATGTTGTACACTTAATGCCATTTAACAGAATTGTTATTTGAACTAAATATCTTTAAAAATCAAGGAGCCACACAGAGTATAATGCAAAACAATATGCAAATAGGCTTACATACCAATACAAAATAGATGCAAGTGAAAAAAATTAAACATCTAAAAAATAAATTAATATCTGTTTTTCTCTCTGAATATAATAATAAAAAAAAAAATATATATATATTTTTTTTAGCATTCATCATTGGTTGATTTAATTTGGATGGATTAATTCAGAACATAGTTCCTGAGACCCATTAGGTATTCTTAGATATTTTTTAACCTTTGGATCCTCATTCTTAATTTATAAGAATAACAGTTCTAAAACTTTCAATTACAGTTTTTAAAACTATAGAATATGACAAATCAAAAAGTAATAGGATATTTTCATAATCAACACAAATACTAATTGAGGGAAAAGCAACAAAAAGTGTCAAATTTGGCTTTGGACTCTGTGAGAGAATTACAAGTTGATGCTTTTGATTTTTTTTTCATACAAAATTGATGTACAAACAGTTTTAATAACAAATAAACAGAAACAAAAAGGTTATATCTCACAACATAACTTTTTTCAGAATTAACTGATTTTAGAAAATGTCTTAAAACTTTAGAAACCCAATTTGACCTTTTTATTAATAATGTTGGACGTTTAATAAACGCTTAAGTTGAATTAAGCCTAGTTTATATTTATTTGTTAGGAATTTCAAATTCTTATACACTCCAACTATGACAGAAAGAAAATCTTATATTAGAGGTTTCCAATATATTCTAGCCAGAGTAGAAATAGTGATAGATAAATTTA
>NW_027114623.1:0-453 GCF_000696795.3 Halyomorpha halys
CTCCTCTGGGCCTTTTTCTTTCCACCGCGTCCAGGTCTTCCGGGCCGAGCTTCACTCCCAATGCCGCTCCGATCGAACATATTATGCCCTGGGGTGTTTCACCTGTTTTCACTGGAATGCCCCTGATTTCAAGTGAGTTGGTAAGCTGGCCTTGTTCTCTGCCTGATTTATTCTAGCTTTCATACTTTTAATTTGTTTTTTTAGATTATTATTTACAATAACCAGTTATTCCAATGTTTCGTCCTGCTTCTTAGCTCTTTCCTCCATAGTCTTCAGTCTCTCGGAGTTTTCAAATATGATTTCACCCTGGGTGTTCATAACATTTTTTATATCTTTCAAATCGTCTGTTATTTTCTCGATTTCTTTGAGTATGGCCATTATGTTTTCCTCCATACTTCTGCTGGGTACGGCGCTATATTGCCTAGCCCCTGACTTAGTTACATTCTGACATGA
>NW_027114623.1:953-2537 GCF_000696795.3 Halyomorpha halys
TTTTCCTCCATACTTCTGCTGGGTACGGCGCTATATTGCCTAGCCCCTGACTTAGTTACATTCTGACATGAGGGGCAGTTCCAATTTTTTTTTTTATGTTGCGAGATTTCACTATCCGGGATGTTACAACATTTATTATGATATAAAATTTTACATAAGTTGCAGGCTAGTGCTAACTTGTCCTCTCTTACGACGACCTGTTTACAGACCGGGCATACCGCCATCTTAGTTTCGTATTTGTATGTTTGACAAATATAATACGAATGATAATATATGAAACCTGTAGTGGGGGTCTGTGGTGGGGCGATGCTGCTGTAGTGGGGGCAGTCAACAGTATTTAATTCCGCAGGCTACCTTTATGTTTACTGCCTACTAAGCTAGGGCATACAAGTTATCAGAATTCCGTCCTCCGGCTAATCGTCCGTGGAACCACTCTACAGAGGGCAAGAAACACCACCATCCACCAGGAACTCCAGCTACCCTCTGTGCCGGAGTATATAGACCGAAGGCACATCAAATTTTTTGATGGGCTGAAGGCCTGTGCCAACCCGGTCTTCAGAGATATCGCCCCTCCTCCAAGACCTGGGAGGTGGCAAAGCACTGTCCCCTTAGTAGACGTCCTCGCCGAGGGAAGGACTTCGGGCTCTGGAGCTTGAAGTCATCACACCACCGGCTATAGAGCCACAAAATGTAAAAACGCCTTCAGCGGACTATGTTTGTTAATCTTATACTGCCGTAAGGCAAAACAAGACAAATTGTATTATGTGTTATATATTATTTTGTACATATAAACCGTATTATATATATATTATATCAATAAAGAGGTTTTGAAAATAAAAAAAAAAATTATGTTTACTGCCTTAATCCTTGGCTTCTACGTCTGTATCATAAAGTTCCAGCTATTATTTTTTTCGTTTTTATTAAAATAACAATTTTATTTAACCAGAAAACAGCTTTATTTACTAATGTAGATCATTCATTCACTGTAATTTAGGTAATAAATTAAAGGAGAAGGCATTATTTGGTGTCCGGAACTGAATTTTTGCACTATTGAAGAAATCAAAGACGAATTGAAAATACAAAACGTTATTGATGTTAAAAGAATGACATTTTATAAAAATAATGAAAAGCACGAAAGCCATTGTAGCGAGAGGGAGCAAGCGGTGCGACCGCTACTCACCAGAGCGCTCCACCTCGAGCGTCACCGAAGCTCCCAAATTTACTTAATACTTCATTTTGTAAAAACACATTGTCATTTTTGTATATTAATGGTTTCTGTACATAATACTTAGAAATATCTGTACAATGAATAATAAATAATAACAATGCAATGCACGAACCTATCTCAAGCAGACATGTACCGACCGCTTCTCGGTCACAGCCGCATAGACTAGACCTATAAATAAGGGACTCTAAATCCCCCAATTCGATTAGCCTGAAGTCACCCACACCTCAACACAGCCAGCCGGAATGGCCCCTCCCCATTCCTTGTTAGCCCCTGGCAGCACAGCCACTCATGTAAAACCGCCTTCAGCGGACCAAGCCTGATACATCTTATAATGCCGTAAGGCAAACAAAGATATA
>NW_027114623.1:5337-6876 GCF_000696795.3 Halyomorpha halys
AGGAGACAACATAACCCAGCGCAGTTAAACCTCAATCAGGGATCTGTGTTGCGGATTCTACACCCAAGGAAGGACAAGCCCAAGCGATATTAAGGGATACCAATAGCGAAGACGTCTCATGAAAAATTCGGCAAACGCCTAGGCACCACTCGCAAACGCAGCAGCTCATGCCTACCACCAATCTAGACGTTCTAAATCAGGAATAGACACCCTCCCAACGCTCAAGACTCAACACTAGAGGAAATTTTCAAAAGTCAACCGCGGTTGCACCTCGCCTTATCAGCTTACTGGTCCGTCCGCTTCATCTCGGCAACTAGTAAGCTGGCTCCTATCTTGACAGTTCTAGTCCGTCCGCTTCATCTCGGCAACTAGAACTGTTACTCTACCTCAAACTCTCTCACCTAGACCTCCTCTACCTTCGTCGGTGTCCAGGGTTCATCCTCTGGCACGGCCGTTCCTAACTTATAATGAATACGCCTTGTCGTGGGCCTTCTGTAAAGAAATATCAGGCTGGAGAAATCGCCTAAGACCAACCAACCCCGACACCATAATTACCTCCTAACATTTAACACACCCAACTTTACCAAGTGAAATTAAAATAGGATATCAAAATATCAATGTGAGAATGTTTATTAGTAATCCGACTCGCTGTATGGTTTGCTGTAGGTTCGGCCATACTAAACATACGTGTAAAAAAGAACCATTATGTAGATATTGTGGAAAAAACAAACACGAAGGTACACAATGCAATAGTCCCCTTAAATGTGTTAATTGCCCAGAACAACATGACACTTTTTCAAAAAATTGTAAAGCATTTCTTAAAGAAAAAGAAATAAGATGTATTCAAGACACGGACAAAATTAGTTATGCGGCTGCTAAAAAAAAGTACGAGTCATTAAATCCATCATCTTCTCAGATGACATTTTCTAATATTGTTAAAAACCAGAAGAGAGTTAGTGTTAGTGTACAGACCGATGAACTAAATGAAAAAGTTTTTATTTTTAAAAAATCATTAGTAAAAATAAATAAACCATCACAATTAATACCCGGCCGCTCGGGAGATAATGATAAAAGCAGCTCTCCCACTCCTCTCCCCCTCTCTTCCACACCTCCCTCTACAACTATCCACGTACCTAACTTTCCTATTCCTCTGGTCCCCTACTCTTCCCCTCCTACTAACCCACCGCTTACAACTTGTAATATTCGTTCCACGGATCCGGACTCTTCAGCTCCGGAAAAAACAGCCCCTAACGAACTCTCCTCTCCCCAGACTTGCCGAGGTGACTCTCTCGGTCAATGGACTCTAGTTAGATAGGAGAACTAGGAGTAGAACTAGGAATAGATCTCCGAACCGGAAGCAGAGTGAAGAGAGAGGAGCAAAGAACAACTAATGTGTATGTATGTGAATGTGTGTGTGTGTGTGTGTGTGTGTATGTGTATGTGTGCGCGCGCGTTTGTGTGTACATGCATGTGTTTTTTTTTTTTTGTTTTTTTTACGAGGGTCGGTGGAAATCTTCATAAGACACGGATAGGCCCGTA
>NW_027114623.1:6926-8576 GCF_000696795.3 Halyomorpha halys
TTAAAACGATTCAGCCATTACGATGGCTGAATCTCCGCCGCCTAAGCGTAAAAAATCGCGATTTAAAGCTACAGGCCTAGAAAATAATGTAAATACACCAAAAAAAAATTATA
Source organism: Halyomorpha halys (assembly GCF_000696795.3). Lineage (NCBI taxonomy): Eukaryota > Metazoa > Arthropoda > Insecta > Hemiptera > Pentatomidae > Halyomorpha > Halyomorpha halys. The sequence continues at coordinate 7,040 of NW_027114623.1, forward strand.
GTAGATTCTATACTCAGCGGTTGAATGTGTAGGAAAAGAAGAGAAAAAACTTGAATGCTAGAATGCACTGTATATTTATTATATATTTCTTTTTTTTTTTAATATTGTTAAAACGATTCAGCCATTACGATGGCTGAATCTCTGCCGCCTAAGCGTAAAAAATCGCGATTTAAAGCTACAGTCCCAGAAAATAATGTAAATAGGCCAACAAATTATAGTAGATTTTATACTATTAAAAGAATGGAAACTGCCGAAGATGGAAATGCTTTGGATTTCAGTAAGATCTCGCCTTTTTTTATTTATAAAAATCTCAACAATCTTATTGGTGAAGTCAGACAATGTAAAAAATTGAGAGATGGAACGCTCTTAATTGAAATATTGTCTGATAGACAATGTGAAAAAATTTTAAAATGTGAAAAATTCTCAAATAATTTCCCGATTAAGATCGAACCACACGATAAATTAAACATGAGTAAGGGCGTTATTTGGTGTCCGGAACAGAATTTTTGTACGATTGAAGAAATCAAAGACGAATTAAAAATACAAAACGTTATTGATGTTAAAAGAATGACATTTTATAAAAATAATGAAAAGCACGAAAGCCATAATTATCTCCTTACATTTAACACCCCAACTTTACCAAGTGAAATTAAAATAGGATATCAAAATATCAATGTGAGAATGTTTATTAGTAATCCGACTCGCTGTATGGTTTGCTGTAGGTTCGGCCATACTAAACATACGTGTAAAAAAGAACCATTATATAGATATTGTGGAAAAAACAAACACGAAGGTACACAATGCAATAGTCCCCTAAAATGTGTTAATTGCCCAGAACAACATGACTATTTTTCAAAAAATTGTAAAGCATTTCTTAAAGAAAAAGAAATAAGATGTATTCAAGACACGGACAAAATTAGTTATGCGGCTGCTAAAAAAAAGTACGAGTCATTAAATTCATCATCTTCTCAGATGACATTTTCTAATATTGTTAAAAACCAGAAGAGAGTTAGTGTTAGTGTACAGACCGATGAACTAAATGAAAAAGTTTTTATTTTTAAAAAATCATTAGAAAAAATAAATAAACCATCACAATTAATACCCGGCCGCTCGGGAGGTAATGATAAAAGCAGCTCTCCCACTCCTCTCCCCCTCTCTTCCACACCTCCCTCTACAACTATCCCCGTACCTAACTTTCCTATTCCTCCGGTCCCCAACCCTTCTCTTCCTACTAACCCACCACTTACAACTTGTAAGCAGATAGATATTCGTTCCGCGGATCCGGACTCTTCAGATCCGGAAAAAACAGCCCCTAACGAACTCTACTCTCCCCAGACTTGCCCAGGTGACTCTCTCGGTCAATGGACTCTAGTTAAGGATAGGAGAACTAGGAGTAGAACTAGGAATAGCTCTCCGAACCGAAAGCAGAATGAAGAGAGAGGAGCAAAGAACAACTAATGTGTATGTATGTTTTTTTTTTTTGTTTTTTTTTACGAGGGTCGGTGGAAATCTTCAAAAGACACGGATAGGCCCGTAC
>NW_027114623.1:10081-12297 GCF_000696795.3 Halyomorpha halys
GTCTTTCATTCAATGGAACTGTAATGGATTTAAAACCCATTTTAATGACCTGAAAATTTTAATCCAAGATTTTAAACCAGAACATGTGCAGAAATATGCAGAACATAGCTCTTCAAGAAACCAATCTCTTACATCATGAAAACACAACTCTAAAGTTGAGGAGGGATGTGAGGCAATCAATGGCACCATCTTACAAGCGGCTAAAGCATCAATACCGATGACATCTGGATAGCCAAAAAGACCATCTGTCCCATGATTTAATGACAAGTGCAAGGAAGCTATTAAAAATCGTCGAAGGGCATACAAAAAATTCCAAAGATCAATGACAACCGATAACCTAATAGAGTATAAAAAACTGAGAGCACTGTGTAAGAGAACTTTTAACCAATCTAAAACCGAAAGTTGGAAAAAATTCGTCAGTAGTATAAACGCCACTACAAGTTCTACCATCGTTTGGAACAAAATTCGAAAACTCTCGTCCAAACCGTTCTATCCCCGCCCGACCTTACTATTCAACGGACGGCTCTCTGATGACCAATTAATTGTTTCAAATGCATTTGCAGACTACCTTTCCAAACTATATAACTCCCGCCGAAATAGCACTCCAGAACTAACAGAATTCCAAAATAATACAGACATAACCTCATACTACAACCTACAGTTTACAATGTGGGAACTCGATAACATACTAAACATTGTAAAGGGGTCCTCTCCTGGTCCTGACAATATACATTACGAGATGATTAAAAGACTTCCAAATGACACAAAAAAATGGTTACTTGAGTACTATAATCACGTTTGGTCAACCGGCCAAAAATTTGGCGCGATTCAATAGTCATTCCGATTCTAAAAGCCGGGAAAGATAAGCTCATCCCATCCAGCTATCGCCCATTTTTTCTCACAAGCTGTATATGCAAAATTATAGAAAGAATGGTCAATAAAAGATTGATGTGGATTATAGAAAAAAATAGCCTAATACAACCATTCCAATCAGGATTTCGAAAGGGTCGATCTACAATAGACTACATGATAGCATTGGACACAGAGGCTCAATATGCGTTTAACGGACAACAAATGATAGCTGTCTTCTTTGACATGCTAAAGGCATTTGATAATATTAACCATGCCACCATACTACGAATGTTGTCCTCTATAGGGATCAGGGGGCAAATGTTCCAATTTATCGAACAATTTCTTGAAAATCGACATTTTAGGGTACAAATTGGAAACGAACTCTCACAGGGATACAGACAGATTAATGGTGTCCCTCAAGGATGTGTACTCAGCCCAACTCTTTTTTCTTTAGCTATAAATGAAGTAGGACTGAATTTGTCTAGGGAAGTTAAGCCTCTTTTATTTGCCGACGATCTGGCAATTTTCTGTCGATCTGGAAGTATTAACGATATCCAAAATAAATTACAGAATGCAATAAACAGGATCAAACATTGGTCACACACTACCGACATTCAATTCTCGATCGAAAAAACAAAATGCCTCCACTTCAGTAGAAAACGCAACACACCTCTGTCACCCGATCTATTTCTAGGTAACTCCCAAATACCATACGCTGATTACCATAGATCTCTAGGGTTAACATTTGGCAAAAGACTGACGTGGCAACATCACATCTGTACACTAAAAACGCACTGTACCAAAAAACTAAACATTCTTCGCTCACTAAGCTACGCCTCTTGGGGTGCCGATAGAACCTGCTTACTCATACTTTATAAGGCATTAATACGTTCAAAAATGGACTACGGATCATTCGTCTATGGATCGGCTCGTTCCCAAGTGCTTGTTAAGCTGGATACAATCCATCACGCCGGAATCCGAATCGCGACCGGAGCATTTCGAACAAGCCCTATTCTTAGCCTATGCGCTGAATCCGGACAATCGCCTCTTTTATTTAGAAGATTAAAATTAGCCATAGGCTACACTTCAAAATTGTACCCACAGACAGAACATCCGACCCATAAATATATATATTCAATGGAAAGTTTTCCAATCTTTTTCAAGAAAACCAAATTTAACTCTTCCGTTGTTCGAAAAAATCACCTCGACCATCTTCTTTCTTAAAACCTTAAAAATTAATCAATCGGAAAACTACCGGGACGCGGCAAAGTCGTTTTAACTCCATCAGAGATGAGCAGACCCCTTATAAGGAAAATTACAGATGGGTGGCAATCTATGTGGAACGAGAGCCCCGCGAGTAAGCT
>NW_027114623.1:18522-21535 GCF_000696795.3 Halyomorpha halys
TGTGTGTGTTTATGTGTACGTGTGTATGTTAAAATATATATATGTGGGTGTGAATATATGTATGTATGTGATAATATGTAATATGTATGTGTATACATATGTAATATGTACACATACATACATATTTAATATGTATAATGTATTACATATGTAATATGTACACATACATACATATGTAATATGTACACATACATACATATGTAATATGTATAATGTATTACATATGTATGTGTGTAATATACACACATACATATGTAATATGTATGTGTATATATATATACGTATGCTGCTGAGAACTAATAGGAAGTAGATGGCGTTGATGACCGGAGAGGTTTTACGCCGTTAAACAGAACAGAACAGAACAGAACCAGCGGGAAGAAATGGCTTATTAGGATAGGGGGGAATTTTTTTTCTTGCGTTAAGTTTCAGGAGAACGATAAAGCGCGGGTAGGGGCTGTGAATTGGGTAAGGGATTGGGGGCAAGAGATTATGTCCGAATATGCCGATATTTTTTATTAAAGAGGCAGAAATGCTGGGAGCAACGGGGGAAACCGTACATGAAATCCTATTAGAAGTTGAGAGAGTGACATACGTGAAAGATCGTCGGTACCCTCAGGTGTTGCGGCAGCATATACGTGATGAACTAGACAGTCTTAAGAAACAGGGCGGAATAGTCAATAGTACTTCCCCATACAATAGTCCCTTGTGGGCAGTTAGGAAGAAGGGAGCACCAGGCGATCTTACTGAAAAGTATAGAATCGGCATTGATTATAGGAAATTAAATGGAAACACCGTAGATGAGCGATATCCGATCCCTAGGTTCGAGGATATCTTGGATAGGTTAGGCGGTGCAACGATTTTTAGTACGCTCGATCTGAAGGTGGGGGTATCATCAGATACGAATGCACCCGAGGGACCAAGAGAAAACGGCATTCATATTTGAGCGCGGACACTATCAATTCACTAGGATGCCGTTCGGGTTAAAGAACGCCCCTATAACGTTTCAGCGTCTCATGGATGAATTCTTTAGGGGAGTGGACGAGTCAATGTGTTAGGTTTACATGGACGACCTCCTAGTTTTCAGCGAGACGAAACAGGGCCATACGGAAAACTTGCGGATCGTTTTCGATAGAGTACGGCTATTTGGGCTCAAGTTGTCTTCCGAAAAATCTATGTTGGGACAGGAAGAAGTAAATTTCTTAGGACACTCTATTTCACGGGAGGGGGTTAAACCGGACGCGCATAAAGTAGAGTCGCTTAAAAAGATGTTAATGCCGAGAGATGTGAAGGGTATACGAAGACTTTTGGGAGCCCTTAATTATTACCGGCACTTTGTACCCTAAATTGCGGATTATTTGGTGCCCCTACTATTGAGAATAACGTGCGTCGATGAATGGAATAATTGCAAAAGGAACCGGTCCTCGCGTTTCCGACTTCCAGAAACTTTTCACAATTACTACAGACGTAAACGAGTACGCCTTGGGAGCTGTGTTATCTCAGGATAGAGTCCGGTAGTGTATGGACATTGTATATAAGCCGGGTAGGGATAACGTTGTCGCGGATTGGCTGTCTCGAGCTATTACTGTCAATGCCATAGATGAAGAACGAGGGAAACCATCCGGGAATGTCCGACAATTTCTAAGGGAATGGACGCCGTGGGAAGAGGATGACCAGGAAAGACCAGAACGGGACGAGGGCGCTCCGACATCAGGAGACGAAAGTTCAGAGGGAGGAAAGCCCACGGAGATGGAAGAGGTGGAAGAGATTGCCTATGACAAACTCCGTCAAATTGTCTGAAAAACTAGAACGGCCGGTTTGATGAAGATTGAATTCGAGAAGTACGGCAAAAGTTCGGTTATCACGGTCTGGTCAACACCGGGAGCGCGGGAAGACCAATTTTGTCGAGGACTCAAAGACGCGTCCAAACCGGAGAGGACACACCTGTACGTGGGGAATTTAGTGATATGGGAGAAAACTAAACGGCTGTGGTGGACGGAGCAGTTAGGGATGGACCGCAATTTCATCCGGTGCACAATGCTTGTAGAAACGGTTAGGGACATTGAAAGGCAAAAAAGAAGTGACCCTCACGTACCATCAGGGAAAAACGAATCATCGGTGGACAAACGAGACATTTAACGTACTAAAACGCAGATACTTCTGGTGGGGTATGCGACGGACGATACAGGAGACAATAAGGGGGTGCGAGGTGTGCCTGAGCACAAAGAACGACAGACACCCACCAAGGGCAATCCAGGAAGAAACTCCCACCGCAGATAGGCCACTTAAAGCTCTGCAAGTGGATACCTTTACATGGAAAGGTTTCAAATGGTTCAGAATATTGGATCTATTTAGTAAGGTGGTAATGGTTTGTTAAGGAAAGGATAGATCGGCGGACGCGGTATTAGTTGCACTCCGTACCTGGTTTCAGTTTTATGGTGTTCCGAATCGAATTTCGTCAGATGGGAACCCCGAATTTGATAATTCTCTTTTAAAAGAGGAGATGAAGCAGTGGAAGTGAATTGGCATTTTATTACGCCTGGACACCCTAAAAGTAGGGGTGGGGTCAAGAGGCTCCATAGCACCCTGAGTGAACACTTGCAGGTATATGACATGGATAAGGGGTTGGAACCGGATGACGCGATGATCAGGGTGGTAGTGGCATACAACCATTACATCCACGTGGTCACCGGATTCTCCAGTTTTGAGATCCTTTTTGGGCTTCAGGGTTGTCGCAGGATTTTCAGGGAGACGGCTACTACAGGGGAAGATATCGTCACGAACAACGCGGCCATGAGGAAATTGTGGGGGAAGGTGCAAGGGTGCATTGAGAAAGAGTGTAGGCACGTCAGAATCAAAATCTGCGGGACGTAATGGGGGAACTCAGGCTTGGGACCATAGTATATCGGAAAATAGGAACCAATAGGGGTAAGGAGCTATGAGGGTCCATTTAGGGTTATCGTCCTCAGACAACATAATGTTGTCATTATTGAGAGTGTACGTATATATATATATA
>NW_027114623.1:22618-22976 GCF_000696795.3 Halyomorpha halys
GCGGCGATATACAATCGTTCCGATTTTGACCTCCCCCATCGCGTCCCGGAGGTTCAAATTTTCCCGCGCGACCCGTCGAGCCTTCTCCCGCTCGATGCGCTCTTTGGTTTTGTCCCATAACCTGCGCATGACCATCCCATGACTAATAATTTCCCCCTCTACCTCTGCCGTATCCATGAAATTTCTGCGCCGCCCTTGGAGACCAAAAAGAACCTCGAATGGCGAGAACCCCGTGGTGGAGTGAATCGAATGGTTATACGCGGCTACCGCTCGGACCATCGCCTCGTCTGGTTCCAGCCCCTTATCCGCGTGATATACCCTCAAATGGTCGCTTAGAGTGCTGTGTAATCTTTCCACA